>NC_133949.1:5364238-5544238 GCF_031877795.1 Strix aluco | reverse complement strand
AAACTAATGAAGGATTCCACTTGTGGTTAGCTTGCTAATAGAAATGACAGGCTTCAAATAACCTGAAAGCATCCAGCACGATGCTTGTCTATCTGATCAGGGCTCTTCGGCTGGCACCTGACACTTTCAATACCATAATGACATTCACATGCATTCTTTTCGAATGCTGTCACACAGCAAGATCTTTCTTCTCTTCATTTGCTTAGAGGGTGCCTGGCAAAGCTATTAAGTCTGTGATGGGAGTGACAGTTAACTGCAGGCCTGTCAGCCTCACTTCCGATGTCAGCACATCCTTGTACCCATTAGGAGCATATCGCTACAACTTCACAAATAACCCGCCGTAATGTACTCTGCGACTGTGTATTTTGCATCCAAACACAGCCCCTAATGGGCTCGCTGATAGGTCCCTTCTGAGGCACTCACGGTGTATTTGTTTAGTTGATCCTTTAAAGGGCTTTTCTTGGGGAGAACCAGAGGGAAAGTTTAAAAGCCTTTGGCAGGTTTCTCAGTTGTGGACATAGTTGTGACCAAGGTGGATTATTGTCCCCGTGTCTGTCCAGACCTGCCCTTTGTTGGGTGGAACAGTGAATTTTGAACCTATTTAGCCTGGAAGAAAGTTCCTGGTTTTTTCCTACCTATCAAGGCCGTTAATGGAAGAGCAACCAACAGAAATGAGAATTTCAATGAAATATTTGTGATGGCAAAATGATTAATTAGATAGCAGAATTGTAGAGAGGACACTAACACAGCAATAACTGCTACAAGACACAGCAGCACTTTCAGCATTTTCATTCAAGTGTGGCTGCTCAGTACTTGAGTACCTTGGTTACAACTTCAGTCCAGCTTTACGGGGCTACAGTTTCATCCCCCTATTCTTGGCACTCTTTTATACTGTTGAACATTCTCTGTTAATAACACATGCCAATAACGCACAGGATTTAATTTTTAAAAGCACTTCTTCCACAAATGGACGATATGGTTGGAACCATTAAAGGGTTTAGTAATGTTAGGAGACTAAATAATAGGCTTTTTAGTCTCGATCTGCACTGCAAAGAAGTACAGTGGTACCTCATTTCTGCATCACCAGCAAATACAGTAGCGATACAGTTTCATAGTACATGGGATGGGTTTTCAGCAGAATTACATTATTCTCTCAGCTGAGTGACTCACTGGTAAACAATGTTTCTCTTTTATTCTGAGAACTGAGCCTGAACTGAATCATGGAAAGTGCCACAGAAATGGTAGTTAAGAAGTGATGAGTAGTTAAGCAGTAATGCAATTACAATTGCCGTGCTGTAACTCTTCAGGTAGTCTTTCTTCCCTCTTCTGAGTAGAATTAGCCATCATCTTTCTTGTTACAGAGGATATGATGCTTAAAAAATAAGCAAACCAATCTGGTCTATGTTTTCTGCCAAGAATCTTTCAGTGCCCCATAATCTGTGGTCCTGAGCCCAACAGCGGCGCTATTAGGAAATATGGTTTGCGTTGAGTTCATCATGGCTGACTGAGCCCAAGCTAGGAATTAGATGTCATTTGTAATTGCTGTTTGTCTGTATGATTTGGGAATTGATAGCAGCAAGAAAACCAGAAGAGAACTTAATAAATACATCTCTGCTACTCTTGATAAAGTTTGAGTCATAACTGGACCTCTGATAAAATATTAAAATAACTGTAAAAGTCTAACAAGCAGCTTGAACTCAAAACCATATTTTTTTTCCCTGGGTTCTTCTCCTGACATGCTACAATCGGGATTTGCAATTAAATAACTTGCCAGCTCTGAGAACATTTACTGCTGCAGTGGGCATTACTAAGAGATTCAGAAGCTTGAGAAGTAGGGTGGACATCTTGTGGACAATTCAACAATTATTTTTAAAGCTTTGCTAATGCAACTGAGAGACCAAGCTGCCTTCTTGGCATCTGCTGTTGAGTGTGCTGTACATTAGATATACCAGAAATGGGGCCAGGGGGAGTTTCAAATTCAACAGCCAGCAGCCCGGGTATCAATTAAAGTTGGGTTATTTTCATATGTCACCATTATGACCCTTTAAACAGTGCAGCTATAGTGGAATCAGGATGTCTCTCTGACCCTATACTATGCAAATGCACTGAGGCCAGAAGGACTAGAAAACCTACTGAATTTTAATGTGAGAAGTGTGTGATGCCCCTACCTCATTGACATTCTGTGTGGATTTTTTTCACTAATCCTCACACTCAGTAGGCATAACTTTCTTGATCTTGGTTCTTCAGCGGGGTGTGCAGGTCAAAAAGGCAACTGAGGTGGGCCAGAAAGAAGTCAGGCACTACAGCATGGAACGACATGTTTAGTTACAATTAGAAACGGGCCTGAGCTGTGAAGTTCAGGTAAGAATCCAAACTCTCCCGAAGTTGGAGCGATGGGTGAGACATAGGTTTGGGTCAGTCCCATGGAGATACTGACCAGCCAGTTCATCTGCAGCCAGAATTTCCCACAGTCCCTTCCTGGGTTTACATTTTGAGGGATATTTTTGAGTTTGTCTGTAGTCAGGAGAAACTTGGAGAGGTTTCAATGGTGAGGTGAACTGTATGGTTCCTCTGCTTGAACTTCTCTCCATAGCTGGCATGGAGAAGCAGCTCTGACATGAACAATAACAAAAGAGAGACATAAGAAAAATAACAAATTATTTTCCTCAGGTGATTTTTTTCAGGTATATTGTGTTCCCCTTGAAATAGATAGTGTTGATAACCTCCTGGCTCCTGGAGTTATGGAGGCTGGATGACAAAGATCAGTGGTCTCCAGATCCTCCCTGGCCAGTGCACATCCAGTAATACACAGAAGGTGACAGGCTGCATCTTCCCTGTCAGTCTCTGCTCCAGTGGCTTCCTGTAGCCATGAAGGAGCTTCCCAAAGGTAAGAGGCAGCAATTGAAAGCCATGGCTATGGAGGAAGAAATAAGCCTTTCATGTTTCTTACAGGATATTTGTTGCTCCCATTGAAGATCTGTCCCATTGCAGAGCTGCCCAGTTGCACTACACTATCTACCACCCCCGTGCACGGGTACAGCCTTTCTGTTTTCCTGTTTGACTGTGTCCTCGGTGTTTGCTGGAGGTTGATGGATGGACTCAGGAGGACTCACGTGGAAGGTCGCAGCCACACTATGTACCCTGAGCTTCCACTTGAGTGAGGAGGAGGTGTAACGTAGAAACGTGCTTGCTTCCCACTGCTGTCAAGAAGATAGAGCTGCCAGCGAGATAAGAAAGATCACTGCATTCTGCATACACATATGTTCATATTTAGGGGAATAATGCTAAATATGGTGATTCTGGTATGAATTCAGCTTGCTATGATGTACACAGTAATGGTTTTATGCTGTGTGATATACACAATAGTGATTTCATTCTGTGGTGTATTGAAGGGCAGCGTTCTGGGAGCATTAGAGAGTAAGGAAAGCGGGGTGCAACTTGCAGAGATGGTTTTCATTCGCTTGGCAGTTTGGTTTGGGGTTTTTTTTTTTTTAGTTGGCTCTGGCTTGTTTTGCTTTTTTTGCTCTTTTATTCCCATCGGCTTTATAAAATCTTAAATGTTTATGAATTAGGGCCACATAGTATTTAAATTTCCAAACAGAGAGCCATTCTTCTCTATAACAACCTTCTGACTTTCTAAGGTTGTCAGACGTGTTACTCTTTTTTTTTTTTAAAGGGAGTATTGTATATAGAACCTCAATTATTTCCTCATACAGTGATTTTAAAATGACTCCCCAGTGAGTTTTAGGAAAGTGTGTCTAGACTTTTTTCTTTTTCTGCTTTATCCCAGTCTCCCTTTCCAGCCTGCCCCTATCATTTTGTAGGTTATGGATAGTTGAGGATTTGTTGTACTGCAATCTAATGCTGAGTGTGTGCTGTGACCTTTGTGGGGGGGAGTCTGTTGGCAGTACCATTACAAATAAAGTACTAACAGATTTCAGAAGTTTATAGATTCCAAACTGGATGCTGAAGCCTGCAGTCATTTATAAACTTACCTCCACAGATTTTCAAATTTGACACCAAGGTGGTGGCGTAGCCCCTGCTCAAATGCCAGCTGATTGCTTTTCTGAGTCCCCTTTCATAGGCCAGGCGACCTCCCTTTTGGTGCCTCTGCAATTTGACTTGTGTAGCAATTGCAGCTGCAGAAGGTAAAGCCCTGGAAGGTCCAGGCAGACGTGTGCTGTCACGTGCATCATGCCAGTGCGCAGGTATTTGCTATTTCAGGTGGACATGGCCAACTACAAAGACTTTACAAAACCTTGACCATATTAGCCAGCTGCTCTTGAATGGAGACGAATGCTAAGACTCCAGCATGATGAAGGAGCCAAGAGATTCAGTTGGGTTTGGGGGTAATTTCTACAAACCCAGTTGGGGCAGGTGGTGGCTGAAGTCAGGAGTTATGTCTGGACTGTGCAGCGTAGCACAGCATCCTCATGCTTGCTCTTGGCGAGCCGACCGCTCTGCGCAGCACGGGTTTGCTGCAGTGTGAAGGTGATATTGGAGACAGGATAAGTCGAGTAACTGAGATGTCTGAAACCTCTGGCCTCTCTCAGCATGGCAGATTTGGTTGAGTGAAGAGCACACACTCAACCCGTACAGCTTCAAATTCCCAGGCTGGCTGGCGTAGTGCGGACGGGCCCCGCTTCACCTGCCGCTGCGGCGCTGGAGAGGGGCCACTCCTCGGAGAGGGGCTCATCGTGGGAGGGAGGATTTGCATGGCGGGATGCTAAGACGGCCAGAGCTGTGGTTGGCTTTACTGCAGGAAGTGGATTAGGCAAATCCCCGAAACAGTGCAGAAATCCATTTTCCAGGTGCTGAGGCTGAAGGAAACATATAATTAATAGTATCCCGATTTTTACTTAGTTAAGTCTTAGAGCAAGGTGTCCTGGAGTTTATATTTTTAGCAGCCACTTTAAGAGATGGTGGGGGAGGATAAGTGTGCATGGGGGGAGAGATTAATTTAAAATTGATAACCGCATGGCAGCACCACAGTTTTAACAAGCTCAAGGCCTGCCTCGCGAAGCCTGCTGTACTCAGGGGACTAGAGTTCAATTCTCCGTGCTGCCAGTTGAAATCAGAAATCACAACTGCAGTGATTAGCAGTGAATTTCCTGATCTTGGTGCCGCAGGCAAAGGAAGGAGGGGACTGGATTTTTCACTATCTCCAGCATGGTTAACCCCTAACAGGGGAGACAAAGGTAGAGAAAGGGAATCTAGGGGAGTTTACACCATTTAAACTTGTACATGCTGTTTAAAAGAAAATCAATGGCCATTAACAGCCAGGCCTGAATGTGGAGAAGTGCCCAGCGGCGTCTTAATTAATCTCATTGCTAATAGAGGAACATCACTTCCAAGTGCTTGCGCTACCCCTCTCATTCCAACAATGTAGGTCAGATCCGCAGAGGCAGTATACAGATGGCAAAATACAGCCTGCTCTCAGGGACTGGGTTGTCAATCCAGAGTAATCCCAAACACTGGTTTTACACCAGTGTAACTGGGATCAAATTGACTCTATTCACATCAGCATCAAATACCACCCCGCCTTGGTTTCCCTGTGCATGTTCACCCGTGACGTGACGGAGAAGAAACAAGTAAAATACTGTTCTGTATTTTTACATTCTGAACTTTTTTTAGTTGTTTTTCTATTTTATACTACTCCACCTGATTAACAGAGAGCAGAAGCACTCGTCGTGCGTGTGGGATCAGTGTGTCTGCACAAAGCTATCAAACTGGTCCCTTGCTCCCTTTCTCAGTGTTGTTGCTGCTGAAGGTTCCTTGTTTGGGTCCCTTGTAACGTAAGATGAGGGAATTTTGACTAACACGTGCAAACAATATCAAATTGAAATTTCTAAAACTATTGCAACATGTCACAGTCTCAGACAAGGGGGGCTTGCTTGACAATTCTCTTTGGCCTGAAAAATATAAGCATTTTGGTAGCTAAAGCAGGAAAAGGTGTTGCTTCATGGATTAATAGATAATTGGTCCAGAAATGACCTTCTGATCCAGACCTTTGCCTGATGGAGAGGGCTGGAAGTGATTTTGCTTGCTTGCTTGTTTGTTCCTTCCTGACCCTTCTTTGGGTCAAAAAATAGTATTTTTTCACCTGATCATTGTTGAGCTGCCAAAGCACGTGACGTGCAGAGGCATCGTACTGAATTAATGCATATACTTGGGTGCTTGTTGTATACGTGGTGTGCCCAACCGTGTGTCAGAGGCTCTACACCTCTAACAATCTCCTCTTTAGTAAAAAAAACCCAAAATGTTTGTGTCATGGGGGACTGGGAGGTGCCCCCTCTCTGGGGAACTGCTGGAAGTCCTCCACTTGCAGGGTTGCTCAGTAGCTCTGGAAGACGCCAGTGGCGTGTGGGCTCCCTCCTGCCTCCACACGGGGAGCGGGGTTGGGCTGCGCCGCAGAGCCTCTTGCCACGAGAGCCTTGTCTTTGGCCTTGCTAGTGTTGGCCATCAGCGAGCTGTTCAAGTTGGGTCTGGCACTTGGTGAAGTTTCTTTCAGGAGAGTTGAAATTAAATTGCACAGGAAGATCTGATGAAAGTCATGCTCCAGCTGATCTTGGGTCCAGGCTCTGTCCCCCAGCACTACTTGTTTTTTCATGTGATTTTTTTTTATTTTGCCATGAAAGGTTTGTATAAATTCAGTTTCTCAGATCAATAGAAGAAAACTGAGCTGAATTATCTCCTCACCTGGAAGTTTAGAATCGTACAATCATAGAATCATCTCGGTTGGAAAGGACCTTGAAGATCTAGTCCAACCGTTAACCCAGCACTGACAGATCCCAACTACACCAGATCCCTCAGCGCTATGTCGACCCAACTCTTGAACACCTCCAGGGATGGGGACTCCACCACCTCCCTGGGCAGCCCATTCCAACGCCTGACTACCCGTTCTGTTTATCATCTAAAAGTCAGTAGAGGTAAACTACAGTCAGACAAGTATATGGCAGCAGAATTAGTCCCTTTGCTTGTTTTAAGGGAGGATTGTTCATTTGGAAATTTTTACCATGAAGATCACATACACGGAAATATGTATATGTTATACTGCTTTAACTACAGAAACAAGTATGGCTGTAGTAAAAATAAATAGCGAGATGCTGATATCTCAGAGACTTCCACGGATGAACACCAACCTTTACTGCTTTAATGCTATTCATTTTCAAGCCAGTGTAGTGGCAGAGGAATAAAAGCTGAGTCTGGGCAAGGTGGCAAACCGCAGCGTGCTCCCTGTAAGACCCACTTGCTCACAGCAAACTGTCCATGTGTTTTTCATAGTACGTGGTGAGTGCCTTGAAAATGTACTTAATACAAATGAGCATTTTTCGCTGCAATTTTTCTAATTTTTTCTTGCTCTTTGCTGGCTACTGAATAAATCCTGATGTGCTTTTTGAATTTCAAAGCTCACTCTAAGAACTGGATGTTTGCAAAATAAATCAAGACAAAAACCAAACAAAACCACCCAAAACAGTCATTAATCCCCAATAACTCTTGCCTCAAAATCTCCTGACAGCAATCTTTTTTAAACCTGGTCAAATGACATATTCACAGCGCATCAGGCACAGCACAAGTCTCCTGACTTCAGTGTGACTTGAGGCCACAGAGTTGTCCCTTGGAAAGCCCAAAGCAAACTTCTTTGAAGGTAGGAAGAACCGAGATTTAAACCAATGTAATTTGAGCACAGGATTTGGCCCATGGACTCCAGTTCTGGCTCCCCTGGCACTTGTAAGCTTTTTATTACTAATTAAAGTTGGTAAGTAGTCCCCCTCAGGGTGTTTTGGCTCATAAATGAAGGCCAACAAAATATCTAATTTTGCTAAATAGAGTAATTTTTTATATGCCAATAGAGGGCTTTTGGTTAGATTTTGTTTTCTCTCTCCCCAGTGTTATTTAGAAGCGAAAGCTCCAATGTTTCCTATCAACCTCAAGAAGCAAAAGCAGCTCTTGTTCTTGTTTCCCTGCCTCATCCTGTTCCCTAAGGCCAAACCTCCTCCTGTTCCCCCAGCAAGGGCCCACGCTCACAGGGGTCTGACCCTGGTTCTTAGCGCTGGCTTCTAGTGCTGAGACCCCCCTTGGGCGTCTTTGCTGGAAAAGGTGCTATTCAGCACATATGCGAACATCAAAATCCAGTTATGTGACATTTTCAACCCTAAAATATTAAAAGTCATTATCATTTGTGTAATTGTACATATCTTGTTTCTTTTCAGAATGTTATTTTCTCCTTAGGCAGTTAAAACACAGGTTTCTTTCCCTTCTTAAAACCAAACCTGTTACAGTATGATGAATGAAATAGCAGAAATAAAAGTGTTTTAATAGCATGAATGGTTACAGACCCTTCATTGGCAAGGATTATTGTTATGATAATCATTCAGCAGAGTTGGAATTTGTAGAAGCCGTTTTGACCATCCAGCAATGTGAAATATTTGGGGGTGAATTTCATCTCTGTCAAGACCAAAAGCCATTTAAAAAGCAGACTGGAGTCTTCTGATTTACATTTCTGATATTAAACAGAGAGCCGCTCTCTGCATTTTTTGCTACAGGGCATCGCTTCATTGCTAAGAAATAGGGCTATGGCAAGAATCCAATTTCTTAATGAACCAGCCTATCTGGAGCAAAACAGCTTTTCACACCATAATAAACAATGAACACCTTTTAGATAACAAATTCAATGGCAAAAATATTGCATTGTACATGTCATAGCCCCATAATTTAATGGAGGCACTTGCTGCATTAGTGGTTTACATTAATTTTTAAAATTAATTTTGTTTGGCCTGCGGGGGAAATATTTTCTTTTTTGTTTCTGATATCCTGCAGCTCATTAACACTTTTTTACTGCTGCTCTACAATACTGTCTGTAATCGTCCAATTTGTAGCTAGAGGCTCATTTTTTAACTAGAGAGAGAGAGGAAAAAAAATGGAGCTTTTACTGAAGTCATAAATGAAGCTTCAACCACACTGAAAAATCAGCATCTCTAACAACAGCTAGAGTACCGTGGCTTTCTGAGAATGTATTAATTAAACCCCGGATGGATTGTTAGCCTGCAGTTTCTGGGTAGTTTTGTAGCCTGGGACAGGGAAGTTTTCATCCCATTTCTGCCTTGAAGACATGGGCCAGGGAAGCATAGTTCTTCCCTCCGCCACACGAAGAGTTCGTACTTCTGGACACTTAGGGGCTTTAGCTATGGCTCTTCTGTATTGTCATTTTCCTGGGAAATGTCTGATGTGACTTTCAATTTAAAAAGTGATTGTGTTTATTCAGAGTTACTGAAGAGCACAAATGCATTTTTCACCTTGGAGCATTGGAACACTGCCCTGCTCGGAAAAATGAGACAACGAAAATCAAAGTTAAACAACTTCAGCATCAGCCCAATTCTCTGCACCGTTCACAGTTGTTAATTTAACAGTGGACTGATTCTATCTTACTGAATAAAGTGCCGTGTGGGCAGCTGCTGCAGGATCCCAGCCTCTAATGCACACTCCAGTAGGTCTCCCTGGCTGCAGCGGGACTCGAAGCAAAACAGCTCCGCGGATGATACGAAGCAGCAAACCCCACGTTGAGCAGGACTTTTCCATAGGGCCCCATCTCGCCGTGCCGGGCATCCTCAGCTGCTGCAGCTCAAGAGGTTTTAGCTGGTCCTCGGGTCTTTACAGAAACGGTCCTCGAATGCGCTCGTATGTGAGAAAATGGGTACTCTGCAACACCTAATGTTTTGCTAATATTAGTGGTGAAAACTTAAGGTCTTTTTCAGTAAGTGGCGTATGTTGCGGCAGAGACTCTTGTGTGCATGTCCTGGCAAGAGATTGGCTTTGTCAATACGGGTGCTCACGAGGAATCAACCTGCATGACAGAATAGAGGATTAATCATTACAGGTTGCACAAGGTGGCAGGATTATTTCTCTGTCTCGCTATCTATCTATCCCCCATCATCGCACTATCTGAGTGCCTGTCAGGGCTTGTTTTTCAGATTTTCAATATAATTTCACAGCTTTTTCAACACGACTGCCCAAATGTCAATTGTGCAGTACAACGTAGAATTACTAGGCAATGAAAAATGTAGGTGTTGAACAGCATCTGTATTGCTTGACCTCCACTGTGCTTTCACTTAATGAAAACAATAGCTGTGAATTTGATGTAGTTAAGCTGAACTTTATATTTAATGTAAAGTGCTGTATTGCTGTGAATATAAAGGTGCATTTCATTGAAATCGATTAGATTGTATTCCGGTGGCATTAAGACTGGGTTCTCACAGCACGCAAGAGGAATGTAACGAGTAACTGGGATCTTGCTATACTCTGTTACAGGACAGTATTTGTAGATAGGAAATTATATGTAATTGCAATGGGTGAGATCATCAGTTTATATAAATCAGCATGACTTTGCTGATGTCAGTGGAATTATGCCAATTTACACCAGCTGAATGAGACAAACACATGCACAGATGTCCTGAGTCTGCCCATTTTACAGTGGTGGGAGTCCTGACTGACTGCAGCTGTGGTAGGTTGGGCCCTCTGCGATAAACCACCTTCAGCTGAGCAGTTTATTGTGGCTGAAGATGGGGGGGGAGTAGATTTACACCACTGCTAAATGTACCTTAGCGTGCAGCTTCCCTTCGCTGGTGAAAGTGCACGGTGGAAATCTGTGCAGCAGAGGTGTCCTCAGCCTGGACCTCCTCTGGTGAATGAAAGACTGATGTGTTGGGCTGGTCAGGGAAGACCGTGATGAAAATCAAGACTTGCCTGCACTGGAAATCCCTGCCTTGAATCTGTAATTCTCCTCTTAAATCGTGTGCTGCATGTAGAGCTGCTCCGGTTGTATTTCTATCACCATTTCAAGTTGAGGGAAAGGAATCATAACTGAGATTGTTTCTTGGACCTTATGTTTTTAGCAGAGAGGAGGCAGCAGGGAAGCTGCTGAACACGGACGAGCCGGTGCAAGTCATTAGAACAATGGTGGACAGCAGCGGGGCTGCGGTATTGAATAAACCATAGGGGCTATTGTTGTCTTTCAGAAAGACTCTCTAATTTTTTTTTTTTCATGGAACTTGTAGCCATTTTTAAGCTTTCATTTTTCATAATGTCACAGATAATCTTTTATCTATTATCCAGTAGTGCTATTCTGACAGACATTTGCATCAAATGGGAACGTGCAGGCTGGAACTCTCTCTAGTGGGGAAACCAGCTTGATCTGAAAGGTTATTCACTCTCGCTGCGTCTCGGGGCTTTGTTCTTGATTCACACACATTTCCCCCCATCTAAATGCAGGCATTTCTAGAGCTTTTTCTTTAGAAAAACCTTCAATTCTGAGATCTGAGCTTATTCAAGCTTCTTCCTACATATCAGTCAAAAACTTGTATTCACTGCAAATGATGAATCTGCTTTGAAACATTTGTTGAAGACTCTGTATGCCTCCAGAATCCTTTCAGAACCTTTCCTACAGAGACACCGGCAGCTTTCTTATTTTTTTTAAGGAGAGGGAAGAGTCATGAAGGAAGGAATTTAAGTGGCCATGAGCCTTTTTGCAGTTGCGTCTCTATCCACCAAAAAAATCCAACCCACCAAAAACCCCGATGGGAACAATGACCTTTAAAGCTGTGGGTAGAATATGAGCTGAGTGTCTAAAAGTTAGCAAAGCAGAAAAACTGCGTGTAACTGGAAATATGAAAATGTGGTTCAATATTACCTTGATTTCATAATTCTTCACTTATGAGGTTATTAAATGACAATATAAAAAGGTGACTAAACCTCCATTTCACGTGGAGAATTCCACTGATTGAAGAAGTAGCCTTATTCTCCATCTAATAAACCCGAATAGAGCCCCTTTATAGTGTCTTTTTGTGTTCTTGGGTTATGTGAAAGTCCTTCTCACAAGGCTGACTAAGCAGGTGGATTCACTGCCCATCACATACTTTCTGTTCCCCCTCGCATCTAATCAGCACTTTCAACAGTGCATCGCTCCCAAAAATACCACGTTTGCAGAGTCAGCGCTGGGTGTGAGCCTGGAATGGCTGGTGACACGAGACCTGGAGGGTGAGCTTGGTAGTTGTGGCTTTGCTAGTAGCTTTTGATGCCTTAGGGTATGACCAAGGTCCTGCTGCAGTGGATTAGTGGTTTTACCCTTTGGTTCCAAAGGGATGTAGCGTGGCACCCACATGCTTTTCCAGAAAAAATTATCCCAGCCCATATTTGACAGTTACGCAGCGTTTGCTTCTCTCAGGCAAGCCCACGGGGTCTCTGACTGCTCAGTGCTTCCCAGGACAAGGCTCGGAGGTGTACAGCACACGCTGGGCTTGGAGTGCCTGACCGTCATGAGAATTTTCTCCTTTTTATATTAAAATGCCTATCCCAAGCTGGGAAGAAGCGTACATCCATTCCTGCTATTAAAATTGAAACATCACAAGTTTGCCGCATAAATATGCATCCCTCGTTAGTGTAGGTTTTTTTATTACACAGACACCTCGTTAATGTACTTGTTGTCATTTTAAAGTCCTGGATGAATAGGAATTTCCTCTAGTGGAGGCTGGATATAAAATTTCTTGAATACCAAAGCAATAATGTTGAGTTTATTGTGAACCTTTTTAAGGGGCAAGGAGAAACAGGAAGGGGCAAGGGATTAATTATTTTCCCTCTCTCATCCCCAAGCTTTTCCTTCTTTCTAAATGTCTTCTGCAAGGAGCAAATTTTGAATTGCAACATTGAAATTGCATAAGAATCCCTGTTATTAACCCTGCAGCCATGGGATGCAGAATAGGAAAACATCAGTGCTCCAACTTAGCATCCAGGGGGGTTGGAAACGTTGTGTTTCTGAGTGTTTCTAGGTGCTGTATTGTTTATGAGAATAAAAATCAGCTGTTTCAGGTGTGGGAAACACCATAGAAGAGCTGGTCTGGCCACAGATGAAACAGAATTTGGTTACCAGAGATTTACGCCGGTAATACGTGCGTCATTTGGGGATCATTAAAGGAAAGCTTCACATTAGTTTTTGTGGGTTTGGGGATGGGCTGTGAGTAACTGTAAGGAGTCACATTTGCTCTTGCCATGGTTTAAATCTGAATTAACTCTGTCACAGCAGCCAAGTTTCCAGGACTACCATAGTCTGTGTGCAGGGAAAAGTCACCAGCCAGACACCCTGGGTCTTCCACTGCCACTTCCAGGGTCACAACTCCCCCTCCTGCTTTCTTCTGCTGGATGTTGAGTTGCTCACATTTGCATTTTCTAACTTTTCCTTATAACTATGAGGGAAAATTTGTTTGTAGAAATTTTCCTTCTTTGAGGGAAAACTGAATGTCTCACATAGTCATGTGAATGTGGGGGCTGAGACCTTGAGGAAAATGCTGGCTCTATGGAGACTTGCCGTGGGATTACAGGAGCCAGCTGTGCGCTCTTGCCCTAATTTACACTGATATCAGCAACTGTGTCTTTTGGCCCAGCAGTCATTTGGTGGTGTGGGGTGGCTCTGTGTATGTGTGCATGCCTGCATCTGCATGCCTGCAACAGCTACCCCAGTGCAGAGATCTCTGGGCAGTGGTGGGTATCAGGTGCTTGGAGCTGAGGCATCTCTTCCTGGAATTGGGTGAGCAGTGGCCTGGGACACCTTCCCATCAGCAGGCTGGGGTCATGCCCTGCTCCCGAGGGCCAGCAGCTGTGAGAGAAGCAGATTTCCAGCATCTACTCATGCTTTGGTGAGATGATTTGCATTAGCAGTCAGGATTGCTGCTGAGGCGAGTACAGGATCTGTCCCGCAGCAGACCCAGGCTGGTGTCCTTCCAGACTCTGGCCACTGCTGGCTCATCACACTTCAAAGTTGGTAGGTACAAAAGCATAACTTCATGGCAATATCTGTATTTTAAGTATGTTTTCTAACAGCATTTTAGTAATTATTAACTGAGAAAGTGATTGGCAATTAGGAGCTCAGTAATCATAAAATGGTTTGGGTTGAAAGAGACCTTAAAGCTCATCCAGTCCCACCCCTCCCCTGCCACAGGCAGGGACACCTTCCAGTAGCCCAGGTTGCTCAAAGCTCCGTCCAACCTGGCCTTGAACCCTTCCAGGGAGGGGGCAGCCACAGCTTCTCTGGGCAACCTGTGCCAGGGCCTCACCCCTCTCCCAGGGAAGAATTTCTCCCTTAGATCTCATCTAAATCTGCCCTCTGTCAGTTTAAAACTGCTACCCCTCATCCTATCCCTACACCCCTGATCAATAGTCCCTCCCCCCTTCCCTGTAGCCCCTTTAAGCCCTGGGAGGCCGCTCTAAGGTCTCCCCGGAGCCTTCTCTTCTCCAGCTGAACTCCCCCAACTCTCTCAGCCTGTCCTCACAAGGAGTCTATCATCCTGACTGAATGGCATTACCACTGGTAATAGAAACATTGGAGGTCCATTAAATTCTTCAGTTTAATTAAGAGTTTGTGTAATTAAGGTGCACATTTGCTGTGTTTTATCTGGAAAGGGCAAGAGAACTGAAGTAAGGTCCAGCACACTGAGAAAGTGGATGTTTTTGTGAAGTTATTCTATGTGATGTGGAGTCACAGCTGAAAGGGGAATAATGGTGGAATGTGCTGAGGAATTGAAAGCACAGCCTATGTACATTGTTTGGAGACTTAAAAAAGTGAGCCTCAAAGGGGTTTGGTTTTTAATGGCATGATCAGAAAAAGGGGTGATTAAAAAAATTCATTTCTAAAGAGACCTAGGTTTCCCTTTCTTTTTATAATCCATAGCTAATGTAACTTTTTAACGTGTATATAAACTTCACAAATGCATGTGAGGTGGATGCTATCTCCTCTCTCATTTGTTCATGAACAGAGACACTTGTTTGCCCAGGGTGACAAATGTTTTGCTCCTGCAGTGTGGTGGTAGGGACACATCATCCCTGGAGCAGTGGGGCTGCACATGGTGCCCACCGAGATGGGTGATCTCTGGGGAGAGTAGTTGGGAGTCTGAGAAATGTCGGGGAGTGGGTCACAAACCAAAAATCAGTTGAAAAGTTTAGGATTTTTGCCTGCTATGTCCCAAAAAAGTTGGAGCTGTGGGTGCTTGGAAACAGTCTGAACTCCATCATCAGAAACTGGTTCTCGTTTGAAACTCATCTGTAGTATATAAGATGTGTGTGTTTAATTCTGTCTGTGGTGTGTGTAAGCTTCTATATATTTTAACTAACAGTGCCAAGAATATTAGCCAAGGGTAACTGCAATATTAGTAACCTCAAATTATAATGAGTTACTTTTATACCTCTTTTTAATAGTATGTTACTATTCATATTGAAAGTTTTACAGTTTGTACCACTTACTGATAAATACTTCATAAGCTCCTGTGGCTCTCTGCTGCTGTTGTGCTTCATGCCATAGATGCCTTCATTTCCATGCATGTGTACTACGTATTATAAAGTGAAAATGGGAACCTTATGGGACATAGATGCTTTCTGAAATATAAATCATTATTGCTAATGATGATGCAAAAGTGTATACCTAATAACATGTTGTGGAGTCTGTTCTGTCCTAATAAGCGGAAAGTCTTGGCCTCTTGGGTTCAGCATCTCGGAACAAAGTTTTAAATAACCAGCTGATGACGCAGTGTCTCAGAATAAAAAGTAAATCTGTGCTTTTAGTTTCTGCTCTAGTCTGTTGAGTTTGGTTCTTTCGGAACTGGAGCAGTGAAATTCAGTAAAGCATGTGACACCTGCATAATGGACTCTGAGAAATAAATGCGGGTTAACCCAATTTTAATAAGGCATGGCAACAACAGAGCCCGGGACACCATGTACAAAGGACAACAAAGGGCAACGAAGCAACAAAGCTGGTGCAGGGTCTGGAGCACATGTCGTACGAGGAGCAGCTGAGGGAACTGGGGTTGTTTAGTTTGGAGAAGAGGAGGCTGAGGGGAGACCTCATGGCCCTCTACAGCTCCCTGAAAGGAGGGTGCAGAGAGGGGGGATGAGTCTCTTTAACCAAGTAACAAGCGATAAGACAAGAGGGAATGGCCTCAAGTTGCGCCAGGGAAGGTTTAGACTGGATATTAGGAAGCATTTCTTTGCAGAAGGGGTTGTTGTTCGTTGGAATGGGCTGCCCAGGGAGGTGGTGGAGTCCCCATCCCTGGAGGTGTTTAAGAGTCGGGTTGACCCAGCGCTGAGGGATATGGGGTAGTCGGGAACTGTCAGTGCTGAGTTAACGGTTGGACTGGATGATCTTCAAGGTCTTTTCCAACCTAGATGATTCTGTGAAAATGAAAAGGTTTTCTGATCTTGAATATATGGGATTGAGAACCTATATAGAAAGAAGACTCTTCAACACCAAGAAACCTGGAAGTGTCAGATTTAAGGATTCATCTTCCTTGCATATAGAAATTGTAGTGCAGAAACTGCTGGCTGATAAATAATATTATCCCTCTTTCTTGAAGGAAATGTGTGGTTTAAACCCCTTTTTTGACTAACAAGTGGTATCAGAGGTGAAACAAATATAGGAGATTCTCATGATTAAACTGACCTTTTTTTATTCGATCTGGACTCTGTAAATGTACTCGATTGCATTATATTGTTGACATCTGAAAGCTATTACTGAATGACAAGTGTACGATGTTGAGGTTTAGAAGTTATAGCTGAGTTACCGCTCTGTAAACTCTCATGGTCACAGGGAAGCATAATCCAGAGAAATACCAAGACGTTTTCATGACAGCAAAAGTGGGGTTCATAATGCTCTTGGGATTTGTGTTGCTACTGGATAGGTGATATACCCTTGTGGACCTGGAGATGATGTTCCTCCGTATTTTTAATATTTTATTAAAGGTCTCTTTATGAGGGAAAAATCACGTATGTCCTGAGTGTGTAAGGGAGCCCAAAAGATCAATTGCAAAACACATGAAGCATGGAAAATTCACAGGGCAGCAGGGTTGGAAACAAAGCTTAAAGGAGAAAGAAAAAGCAGGTACATTTTAAATAGGTTCCCTTCAGCTGTCTCTTTGGAATAGATGTTGAAGTTTGGTGCTGTGCTAGGGATTATCATGGAAGGTTTTGCTCTCAGTCTGCAGTTGCCCTCGCCTCCCACGGGGCTGGGTGTCTCAGGACACGCTGAGCCCACGTGTGGTTTTCTCAGCAGTGGGGGTTCTCTTGCCGCAATACGTTTTGTTGGTGTCATCTGCTCGCGTCCACCTGAACTCAGGAGGTTAGCAACAGGTGAAGTGTTGGGTGATACTTCACTGCGTCGATTAAGTATTTAACGATGATTTGTTACCTGCCTCTTCATTTCAGTGGTTGGCCGTTGAAGGCAGGCACTGCGGTAGAAGTTTTGCTGGAGCAGGGGGATGCCTGATAAGCATAAAGCTGAAGGAAAAGGTTAAGGGGTAGCATGTTTGTCATATATTAACATTGCTTTGCAGTTTGTGCAATATAGCTAGCATGGGTGCATACCTTCTTTGATTCATGCTTTAATTAAATGCAACGAAGGCCTGCTTAAACCATAGGAACTTTGAAAATGTTTTGTTGTATTTTAAAAATGTACGAAATTGATATAAATTACTGCTAGCCTCTTAACCACTCACTGTTTTAAAACTTCATCTGTGTGGTTAACAGCAGGAGCCAAAAGACCAGAGCAACTACAGTTATCACAACCATCCATCTGAATTCTCTTATCCCAAGAAGAGAGGTGGATCTTGCAGAAAGTCCTGAAGGTCCAATAAACCCATGGAATTTAAGAGCAAAAGGTGACCCTGATAAAGACCAGTGCCAGCTGAGCTACACTTCTCATTATTATGTCTCCTCTAAAGAGTTAACAAAAGTAACCTGCACTCAAGTTCCAGCTGCTTTTGCAAAGGCAGCCACAGGTCAAAATAGCACTGTTGCTGTTATTGCGCTGGAATCTTCCTGCTTTACTCTGTCTTTGGCCCAGGCAACGCTCCTTGGGTAATAGTACCTTTGGGCACTTCATTAATCCCTTCTCAGCTAATGGTGGCAGCACTTGTTTGTCCTTCTGGGGAGGCTGGGAAGATCTGCATGATGGCATTAAGCAACTCTCAGCACATACGTTGCAGTTGCCAGTGCTCACAGGATGGATCTGTCACATTAGGCTGAGTGTTAGCAGTGCGTAAGGTTTAACTTATGTCCCTTGACGAGAGAATTAAGAGCATGTCTTGGCTCTGAGTTAAGGGCTCCTGTGTGTTGATAGGACTTGAGTTATTTAAGTTAACTTTGCAGTGAAGACAACCCCCAAGGGACTGTCAGCTCAAGAACACCCACTAACCACAACTTGTCATGTTACTACACAGAGAATGAGTTTTTTAAGTAATTAGTGCCCAAAGCATTCACTGCTTTGTAGGTCAAAACCCAAACCTTAATACTACCAGAAAACTAATCAGAAGCCAACACAGATTTCAGAGTACGGCTGTAATAAGCTTTCCTTGTGACACACCACTTAATAAGTAGGCAACAGCATTTTCCTCTAGCTCAAATTTCCAGCTGACCCACTGAGAGCACAGGTGACAGAGGTAAGGATAGCCACAGTGGGTCCGGGATCCAAAATGAAAGATTGTGCGTTTATCATGGGCTGGAAAGGACAAAACTCATTCTGGCCTTTAAGCTGTATAACCTGGGTAACTGCAAATCGACTGGAAAATCAGAGGTAAATAGGAAGAACATGTTGCTCATGCAGCAGAAAAGCTTGCTGTCTGAATTTCTGTTCTTCCCCGATTATGTGCCTGGATAGTATCTGGGGAAAGATACCTGGGCACAAAACCCAGGCAGGGTCTGTAGTGCCCTTTGGCTTACAGCGGGTGTGTGCAGGCAGCAGGAATCCGCTTCTTATCCACAATCTTGAGCGCGGGTGCAAAGATAATAGTGGAGTTTCCTTCTTCAGGCACTTCAGAGGATCCTGTGTATCTGCTTTGAAAGTGGTTGTATGCATTTGTACACGAGTTGAACATTCTTCTCACCATTGCTTTAATGTTTGAGGCTTAATTAAGCCATTTTAATTGTACACTCTTGTGCATGGTTAAAACACAAGAGGAGTGGGGGGGGGGGAGAGGGAGTCATGTATTCATGTAGCCTGTTCAGCCCACCCTACGCTGCTGTGTGTACTGGTGAAGATAAGGAGCAACGTTAAACACAACATTAAAATAATAATGTTCATTATAATGCAAGTTTTCAGATGCTTATGCCTGTCTCGGTGAAAAATAAACTTCTGCTACCCTTATAACATAGATTATTTTTTCATAATGCAAGAGGAAATGCATTGCTTTGAATGGTGTTTCTCATATCTTACCAGAATTTCCTGGGGTCTGAAACTTCCCTTTCACATGTTGGGATTGATTCCTGAATTTCTTGTGAGTACTGAGAAGATGCAGAAAAATGATACAAAGCTCTTTCTAAGGCAGTATTTGTCAGCTGAGCTGAGGAGAGAGAATCTTAAAGGGTGGTGGCAAGAGGGATGGGTGAGGCAAAATCCTCCAAGGAATTGCATTGTGTGGTACCTACTTACCAGGGAATCCAGAGGTGGGAGGAACTTTTAACGTATCTGTGAATAAACCAGATTTTTTTTTTTTTTAATGCTGTTTCTGGCATACCAGGCAAATAGACATAACTACCAACTAAGTAAAGTAAATATATGTGTAGGAATATGATCCAAACTACTTTTCACCTTTACCTGAAGATCTCCAAGCATTTCTGAGCCCCTCTGTTCTGTAAGATCAGAAGGCCAATTCCAGTCATTTTAGTGCCAGCTAAAATGCTACGGCCGCTGGGTGAGATAAAGTTGGAATAAGCAACTGATGCAGAGACCTCTTCTTTCAGCATTATATTGCTACTCTTTCCACGTCAAGATTTCCTTCACTTGCTGCAGGATGAGTTCAGAATTGATTCTTAGGTAAAAGACTATCCCTTTTTTCACTTTTTTCTCTTTAGACCATTTAACTTTATTTATAAAACCCAGGAACAGGACTGGGCAACTTGGTCGGTTCTGATCTTGGTCTGCTGGTGGCAGGGAGCAAGTCTCTGCCTCCATCTCACCACCTGTCATCTAGGAAAGATCATGATGATGTTGCCAGTTCTAAAATAGTTTCAACTATAGAAATGAGAAACAGTAGCAAAACTCTTCTGACTTCTGTTGTCTCTGTGCATGTAAAGTGACTATTCATGTGTCTGTGTTTGCAGCATCTTCATTTTGAAACCATCCTTTGTGTATAATTAAGGATGTTTGAAGAGAAACCTCTCATATATCTGCAAATGAGATAAAACCTTCAGCTTTTAATTGGTTTATCCAGTTACAAATCAAGCAGAAATTTTGAAAGTGGACTTGCAGCTCGTGTTCTGTAGGTTGTGTTTATAGACTGAGTGTCCTGGCATTCATTACAGGAATCTCTTTCTCCTGCTCCTTTCCTGCTCTTCCCTCCCCCAGTCCCTTGTGCTGACCCCTAATCCCAACAAAATGAAGATCTGGTTGTCATATGGATTGCAAAGCTTTCCTCTTGCATCGCAAACAGTATAGATCAAAACCACCTCATTTAAAAACAGATGTTTTCTGGTAGTGATTAATACAGTTTCTCCCCCCTCTTCCTTTTTTTCGAAGAACCTTTTATTTCATGATCATCTGCTTTAGCATTAGCTTAACAGACTGAATTTAGGCCCTAA
This sequence comes from Strix aluco, assembly GCF_031877795.1. Taxonomy (NCBI): domain Eukaryota; kingdom Metazoa; phylum Chordata; class Aves; order Strigiformes; family Strigidae; genus Strix; species Strix aluco. The sequence continues at coordinate 5,523,631 of NC_133949.1, read as the reverse complement.
GAAGACTGGATGAACTGGTTCATTTGAAACATGAAGCTGATCTGAATTTTCAAGCCAAGTTCAAAATGAAACCATTTACATTTTCATGCATGTCCTCACTAGTTTTTGGCTGAAAGGAAAAATCCTGTGTGGATAACCATGTTCTCAAATACCTTTCTCAAGCAAGTGCTTCAGTGGAAACCATGGGGTGCTGAGCACTCGTGGCCTGTCATGTCACTGGTGCCTTCTGAATTTTAGAGCTTCTCTCCGGGTACTCTTTTTGAAACTCTCAGTACCAGGTCTTTTATTTGACAGTTCTTTCAAAGAGTTATTTTTCTCCCAGTTTATTTGGCCAAAATGTTCCCCTTTTTTTACTCTTCCACTCTTAAGCTGTGCACAGTTCAGCTTTCTCCTTCTGTGTTGGAATTGGCTGCATTTTACTGAGACTTCAAATAGAGAGGATTTGAGCCTATAAATCCTTACTCTGTGTGAGTCCTTATTTTCACTAATAGCCCTGCTGAAGTCATCAAGACTGTTTACATGAATAGGATCAGGAGTAATTCTAGTTGGGTCTAATTAGTTACACCAATTTAAGTGAAAGCAGAATCAATCCATTGTTTTGCAGAGTATGTTAGGATGAAATATGCTAACACAGAGTATAAAGCCACATTATTGTATATAGCTGCATGGTTAAAGGACATTGTTGTCTGGCATTTTTCACAAAGAACGATCATTAGTACAAGTTGGAAAAATATAGGGTTTAGGGCTGCATTTTCCCTGCAATTTAATATTACTTGGTATTGGTTAGAAATAAATTGTTACAGACTCCCTTTGAATTCCTTTAGGGTAAATATTTATCACATGTAACATTTCCTCAATATTCTGAATTTTCAATACAATTAGCTTCACTGTAGGTTATTTACTCCAAGTTAAAATTCAAGGAAAAGCCTCCAAGTGTATTTTGAGCTGAGCTATTCATCAGAAGTCCAACGCTATTTTGTTCAAAGTGAACCAAAAGCTGTGGGAGATTTTCTAACTGGGGAACTGCGCTTGCGAGATGCATAAAACTAATGGTGTACACAAAGTATCTTGTTTTTCTTCCTTTCTGTGGGGGGTGTTTCAGATACTCATTACTTTGTCCAAAATGTGATCTTGGCAGTGAGATGATAACGGGAGGAAAGCACATTTCTATGAATTCCCAACAGAAGTCTCACAGAAGTATGGAGCCATTTAAAGTCTGTCGACCTAAAAGACCATGCTGTCAGCTATCTACTTGGTGACCATGTGTGGGTGCGAGCGGGGATGGCCAGGAGGTATTGGGGAACACCCGCAGCCGGTGGGAGGTGGGTGGTGGTGATCTGTACTGGGCTGAGGTCTGCATGTGCCATGTGTACCACCGTGCTGTTGAGACCAGTAGGCTCATTTCACTTGTGAAGTAACCCTGAACCGTAGATACACAGCTCACTTTGCACTCGTTGAATATTTCAGAAATTTGTTCCAAGTGTACGTCTTATTATAATTCAACAGCCTTAAGATGCTGTTGGGCTCTGTTGTAGGGTTGTGGTTTTTTAACGTCTTAGTGAAGCCACTTTATTATAGAGACCCGATCGTGTTTGGTAGAGCCTATTTAATCACAAGCTTTATGTGTTCCAAAATCAGAAGAATTGCAGTCAGTGAAATTTGCTTGAAACTGGGGTCAGGTTGTCTCCTCCAGAAGTGGTGGAAGGTGTATTAGTCTGGATGCAGTTCCACGTTACAATCTACTGGTGGTAAAGTTGGTGTAAGAGGTTCCTGCCTTTACCATGTGTAGTTTAGTGACGTTTCTGTGGGTTATACTCTGTACTAGCTCAGTAAAATGAGCCATGATAAGCTGAGGGGTGAAGAAAACAGAAGGATAATTCAACTGAACCGATGGAAATCCACAGCGAAAGGGATAGGATCCTTGGGTAACTGTAGGAGACCTTGTGACAAGGATGGTCACCTCGCAGTGACATTTTCAAAGGCCACGTTCTCATCACTGAGATTTAGAACTAAATTTAGCATGTTCCTGGAGTTAAGTTGAAGATGGTTTATATACTTCAGAGTCCAATCCCACCTTTGAATCACAGTAGTTTCAGTTGGGTTTGCTTGCATAAACATTAAAGCCACCATATACAGCATCTGCTGCTATGGTTCATGATCCATCCCAAGTTCATTTAAGTTGAGCAGTGCTGCAAAGAGCTTTATTTCTACTTCATCCATAATGTGATTTCTGCTAGGAGTGAAAGCTGGAGAGGATGAAGTCTCTCATTACTTGCTTTTAGGAGGGACAGGCCAAAATATTAAAATGCCCAAAAAAATCCAGGATATTTTAAAGCTTTTTAAAAGCTTTTTTGTCTTCTTTTTTTTTTTTTTTTTAAAAAAAAAGATGTTTCATTATAGTAAACTTCAAAGGGTACATTTGATCTGCTGGTATGTTTTTGACTGTATCCACCAGGAGTTCACTTAAGCCAAGCAGTGAAACAATAATGTATGTTGTACAGCTGAAATGAAAATTAACCTAATGTACAGTATTTGCTACATTGCACAGCTGAAATGAACTCCTGGTGGACAGTGGAAAAACATGCTGGCAGATCAAATACACCTTTTGAAGTTTATTATAATAAAATGAAATAAAGCCTCCAAGGGAAGCATTTACAAAAAAGACTTAGGAGGGCTACAGCTGTTGTATACTGTTCTCTTTTTTATTTTTCTTTTTTTATTTATTTTTTTATTTGCTTTTACTAAGGCCCCGATCCGGAGCCTACTGAAGTCATCGTTAGCTCTGTTGGACCCTGGTATCCAACTGCTGGGACCGGGCTGGCAGCCTTCTGCTGAGAGCCATGTGCTTCACCAGGAGCCTCATTGACTTCGTTAGGGCTTTTTGTCACATGTGGCCTGAATCATTCACCAGAACCTGATGCGTAACTAAAGAGCCAATTTTCTTGGAAGGATTCTTCATATAGAGAATCGTGGTATCATAATTTTCAGTCAGTCAGCATTTTGCTCCCACTAAAATCCTTCACCTCCATCCTTTACTCCTGATAAATACAATCGTAGTAGTCCTGGTTTTAATCAGGAGATTAAAAGTGTCCAGTGACTTTATCTGGCATTGTAAGCCCTCTTTGCTGGGGAAGATTAAGCTCTGCAGAGGTTAGTCTGTTTCCATAAGCAAAAAGAATTTTTTATTGACATCAGTAGATTAAATAAAATTGCCTATTTGGAGACCTCATCCTTCTTTTTTTCCCTGGAAGGTGATTAGCATGTCCTGAGAAGTGTCAGTCAAAACTACAAGAGCATAAAGACCTCAGCATTGCTCACTCTGGCCTCTCTAGGCAGTTTTGAAGGATCAGACTGAATACAGTAAGCACTTGCAAGTGAGGTTGATGTCATTTCCTCCATCCAGCATTATGCCAGTTAGGAGAACAGAGTAAGTCCAAAATCGAATTAACATCGTCTTCTCTTTCCCCTTATTTAAGGGGAAAGAAAATAAAAGAAGTTCTGTGTGTTTATATGCATCCCCCATGAATCTAGTAGATCTGATGTTGCATCTATTAGTTTGCTTTGACAGGAGGAGGTTGTTTTGACACGTGGCCCAGCAGGAGAGCATTATGCATCCCATAAAAGCTGGTCTGGACAGCAGAGCTCTCCAGTCCCAGTGCACACAAGCAGTCTGCAGATAGCCCGTGGGTCACTCGCGGTAGCCAACGTTACCAGACTGAGAACATTATGCTGGGATCTTCAAAGGAGCCAAAGGCAGTTAGGCGCACCCTCTTTGGCCTGAATTTCCATTGAGGCTTCCTGTGTAGGTCTTATTGCATGAGCTTCTGGAAATCTCACCCTTTGCAATGTGCTGAGCGTTGCTGCTGGGCCGCTTAGGACCTTGTTCTTGTTTGCTTTGGTGCTTTTTAATAGAAGCACCCAGCAGACTTGGCTACAATCAGAGTCCGTTTGTGCAGAACACTGTGAGTATATATAATATACATTATATAGGCTCTATACTTATATAGTAATATGTATATTAATATATAATAGTATATGTATACATACAGTTCCCATGTCCAGTGCAACTGAAGTTCTTCATACAGACAGAGTGAGGCTTGGGAAGATGAGGAGTTTCTGTAGATCTGTTTGCAGAGAGCTGCTTCGGGCGTGGGACCTCGACCTGTGGCTGGGTCAGAAATTGAGCCCAGATCTTCTGTCTCAGTCCGGTGTCTAATCAGGGCACTGTCTTGTGCAGGATCAGGTCTTTTGTTTTAGTATTACAGAACTGCGGCCTGATCCTATAAACCCTTTGGGGGTGTGTGGGGGTAATCAGTATTTATGGGATTAGTCTCACTGAAAATACTCCCATGTAAATAAAGTGTACTCGCAAGAGTAAAGCTTTAGCAGCGTTTCAGTGTCGTATGTAGAAGAGGTGCAATGCTGTAGCAGACAGCACCTGCTGGATTTTGCCTGATATTTTTTCTCTGTCAGCCCCTGATGTTAATGGGTGGCAAACCAGAAGTTACGTGGATCCTAAATTGTATTTGTTTGACAGATCAGGCATTGTCTGTGTGTTCCCCTCCCCTTCTCCTGGAGCAGTGGGCATTCCCCGCAGAAAGTGAAAACTGAATGAACTGATTGCTTAACCTCTCCTGACTCTACCCTGGTGGTAGATCATTAATGGTGTAGAAAACGAGGGCCAGTGCTGGCAGCACAGGGTGGGGTGCGTGTGCATCTTTAAGAGATTTATGTGGAGGTCTGAGATGAGGAGACAGCACTGTGGTACATCATCATGCAGGAGACATCAGAGACGTTCTTCTTCGCTTGGATGCATTATCATAAAAAGTGATTTAGACTAGAGCTGATTGATGCAAATGGTCCTCTGTTCTTTCCTATCATTAGCGGCCTCTTTCAGTGGCCAGAGGCAGTGATTAAAGCTGTCATTTGGAGCTGCTCATTAAAGACAAGCACCCTAGTAGCAGGAGGAAAAAGGTTGAAGAAGCATGATTTCCCCCCCCTCCTCCTTTCCTTAAAAAAAAAAAAAAAAGACATTATCCTTTTTCCAGTTCTGGCTCTACAGGAAAGTCTTTATTTGATGTGAGTGAAAATGCAGGTGGTTTAAAAAATAATATCAGAACTACATTATTGTCACTTAATATTTTGAGGACAGCATAGCACAATGTTAAGGTCATTATAAAGGTATCACTGGGTGTATTTGTTATGAAATAACCTGATGAAATACTGAACAACATTATTCACTCAAGCCAGGCATTGCCACATGAAAACTGTATGGGGCTGTAATGACTGTTCTTTTTGGGGCTGGCTGAGAAGGATGAGAAGAGGCACACGTGGAGATGTTGGACAGTGATTAGATTTGACATGCTTTATCATAACAGATTTGCCTCTTCAGACTTTAAATTCTTCAGGGCAAGGACTTTGTTTCACTATAGATATGTACAGAGTGTCACACAACAGAGCCGTAATCTTGAGTGGGGCTTCTGGACATCATCATACCACAAATTAGAAATCAGGGCAAATTGTTGACGTGTCTTGCGGTTGTATTTTTGTATAACCACGGACTATGCAAGTCATCCATAAAATTGTCCACGGAGTAGCCATAAAGCTGAGGATCCAGTGATTATTTGGGGAATCCTAAGGGTCTTTGGTTCACGCCTCCGTGCTCCAAGATCGTGGGCAAGTTGCCATTCCTCAAGGACAATTCCTCCGTGTCCTCATGAGAAGCGAGGCTGGCAGAAGCGCTCTGTCCTTCCACTGTTGCTACATGATTCGAGATGGTGAGGTGTCTGGGTAGAAAGGTGGAGGAGTGCACGAGAAGGGGACAAAAGGACACAGATTAGAAATAGCAAAGCCTTGTTAGAAGCCAACTAGCCTCTTGCTCTTTGGGAAAGGCGGTGGCAGCCCGCGGGCAGGTTAATTGCGTGCTGTACACGTCCTCTTCCCCGCATGCCGGCTGCTGTCAGAATTAACACATTTTTAAAGAGGTCACAGCCGGAGAAGCTCGATAAGTGCTTTTAGGCCAGCCTAATAGAAGATGCTGAGGAATGACTGAGGGGAAGTTATGATGATAGCGAAGGAGTAATTTAGCATATTAGGGGAAATATGTCAAACCAAACTGATTGCTATAAATACAGCCTTCTTATTTCGGAATCTGGCTGTGCCCCAAGGATTTTCCTATGAAATTATGGAACTGCAGCTTACTTATTACTCGCTGACTTTCACACCATTGTGCCTTCTTTTTCGGTCATGTGCTTAACGCTATCTAATTGGTACCTTTCTGAACATGCTCATTTTTCTTTTAGTGATCCCATGTGAGACAGAAGAGACAATGTTGGGACTCTGAGGGGGTGGTGGCTTCCTTAAAGCTGATGTTATTCTTCAGGAGAACCGTTCTGCTTAGAAATTTTCTGGCTGGGGCAGGTTGCAGGGTGTCGGAGTGGGGGGTGTAGAGGGACGAAGGGCTTTGGTGCTCAGCCCTAAATGCTTGTGGAAGGAGAAGGGGGCACTTGCTGGGCTGAGCATAGGGGACGGCTTTGGGCAGAGCAGGCGGTAGAGGCAAGAAGCAGAGCTTGCTGAAGGTAGCTGGTAACAGCCAGTTTGGGATTTGCCTGTGATTTTAATAGCTAGCTTTTCCAAACTGGGCCAAATTGCTTCCAACAGAGCCTACTTCTGCTTGTCTACTCGAGTGTGATCCTACTCTCATAGCAGTCATTACATTTTATACATTAGATACATTATATTTTAATGTATATCCTCCTAATACTCAAATAATCCTTAGTGTTCTGACAATGGTAATAAATTCCTGATATTAAAATGCCAGAATAAGTGAGCATTTCGTGTGTCCTGTCATTCAGGTTTTGGCTGTAATTGATCTGAACAACAATCAAGGCTTAAAGATAAGTACTTTGATTTTGGAAAATGCTCTGCTGCTTATCTCCTAGATTTCACTTTGGGCAGCAAAGACACATAATGTGAGGGAGGAGAAAGGTAGCTGTGTCAAAAGAATTAAACGTTACTAGAGCTTTACTTTCTCCTCCATATGCATCAAACCTAAGTTGCCAACAATTAGAAAATAGGAAATACTGTTGGAAATGTTTCTTTCTTCTTTGTTTCAGTTTTCCTTTATGCCAACTTACAGATTCTCTGCATTCGTCTTTCTTTCCTCCTTCTCTTTCTTGCTACTATCGATCATCTCAGTGCAGCCACAGCTCTGCTCTGGAAGTGGGACACAGCCTTTCTTGAGGAAGGCCACGTGCATCATTTGTGGCGTAACCGATGCGTGCCACCAACGGGAAGTGTCGAGTGTGGTACGGGTGTGACATGCACAGCCAGAGCAGCTGATGTCACGTGCAACAGAGGTGTTTTATTCGGGTATCCCCAGCAGTAGAAACCTCCATGGGCTGAGGTGTCTCACTGGCAGTGTCTCCTATTGTTTTTGCAATAATAAGCTTAGACTAAATGAACTTTCTCAGTATAACTAAGGAGTGACATTAAAGAACAGGTTAAGATGAACACTTTCATTATCCTCTCTCGCATGTGTTTTGGAGCGATGCAGGTTGCTTAATCTCTTCACTTTTGACGTTGCTTTATATATTTGACTGTTGCGTTCAGAGTGGGCTGCACAGCAGCCCTTTCAGTAAAACTACTTCTGCGATGATGATGGTATGGATTATTTTAGATTCTGTACAATACCATACGTATACATGACGCTTTACAACGTGGTCGGTCTCCATCTTGCAAAGCTTACAGTTCTGTGCTCTTGTCAGTATTGCTGTCAGCCCCACCGCCGCAGCTCGCTACCAGCAACCAGAGGACTGGAGCTGTGCAACAGCTTATTGACTTTGAAGTTAGTCCCAAAGAAAACAGCAGTTTGGCCCCACGCTGGCCTGGATTTAGCTTGGGAGCTTGGAAGACACCAGTTCAGGCACAAAGGGCAGAGAGCATGGTTGAACAAGTGTGAAGCTAATTTAAAATTTCATTTTGTTTCATGTGTTTTTACCAGGGAGCAACTTAACAACTCTCAGGTCATGAGAGCATTTTGAAACTATTGATTAATATTGTTAATAAAACAGTTGCTAAATGAGGCTCAGGTTAGGAGAACAATGTATAGATGTACACGTGCATCATAAAACGTTGGTATATTATTATTGCTTATGTATGTGTAGCCTGTGTATTCTCTGTCTTCCTGTCTCAATATAGTTGTGTATAGCAACACCTGAAAATGCCTTCAAAGCAACACAATGATGTAAAAACTTCTGGATCCTAAGCCATAAAGTTATCCTCTGTTGCTGTCAAAAAATTAACTACACAATTCACATTTTCTTCCTGATGGAGAAGTTGCAATAATTTGGGGGTAAATTAAAAATACAATCCAATCATTTCCTTGTAAAACCTGGTACTGACATTAGCCTTTAGTTATGACATTGCAATTATCTCCATAGCAACCCGGTGTGATATGACAGCCGCGATGACTGTAGGTTCATGTGCTCTTGAGCTGGAGCCAAGGGAGCTGGTTTCTTGCCTGAGACGTTCCTGATTTTCTCCTTTCTCACAGTAGTTTTGTGTTGGTGTAACATGGCTGCACTCAAGTCCAATACACCTATTCAAAGAGCAAAGAGTAAGATTCTGTGCATTTATGAGAGTCTTTCAAGCATATTAAGGAGCAATATCTTATATGATCTCTTCCATTAATAAATACTTTTGAGAAAGCTCGTACGTGAATACAGTACTTCCAGGCCATTACGTGCAGGAATACATTATCAGTATAGATTGCACCTTTGTTAACTGTAAAGCCTGTTCTTTAGTCAAACACATTTTGTGTTTCCCTGAAGCCTAGCAGGATACCAGCCTTAGCAAAGCTAAGAGAAAAAGAGGCTTATTGCAGATTGAAATGGCTGAAAAGTCTAAAAGGCTACAAGCCAAAATCTGTTACTAGTTTTAGACTGGACTGTGTTTTATATGTCTTAATTCCTTGTTCCACCCTTAGATTCCCCAGTGATAGTCTCTGACTCTTTCTTAGGATTACCTGTCTCCTGTGTTTTCTGTTTTAGTCATCTGTTGAGGTTATGATATATAACTGCCCCTTCAAATTGAGGTTGCATTGCAAGGTTTGGAGAACTTTGGAGACCATGGCAGTGTGAGTGAGCTGAACCCATAATCTATTCTAACATCTCCACTTTCAGGGAAATGGGGAGGCCGGCTGGCACGTTCACTTCAGCAGTGCATTTCCAGCTCCTACTGTCACCAAAAATGGCAAGAGTCAAACCTGTAGCACACTCAATGCGGAAATGACTTCTCAATACTAGCTCAAGGCATTCCATCTTAGAAATGCATTGCCAAGCATGCCTATAATTTGTTAGGTAAACTTTTAAATTATTCTTATTCCCTTGGTACAATCAGGGCTTGAATGGTAATGGAGCCATCCACTGCCAACTTTCATGCTTTTGTATCTAACTATGGACACTGCTTTATGTATTCAATTAGGCCACCAGGTTGGAAATGCTATTATCACACAGCTCTGTAAAAGTGATGGTTTTATATATCTCTCTCTCCAATATGTCACTGCTACCACCTTTTAAGAGAAGAACTTGTTTTCTGCAGGCATCAAGACTAAGATGTATTTCACCACCCTGATGTGTAGCGAGTTGGGTGATTAAATTTCTGTGTGGTGAGATAAGACAGCGTCCTGAAGGATTTATGTCCGTGTTGCTCTGTAGGCTATGTATTTGCTTTTTTGTTATCGTAGTGAACTGTGCTGGAGGTGTTTGAGGGCTTGTGGGGGGCTTTTCTTTTTGTTGTTTTCTGGCTTTTGCCCCTAGTATCCCTGTAATCAGATTTTTTTTGAATTGACTGGCCCCCAAGGGTAAGCTGAAAGGAGACACGGTACCATGTTATGCTTGGTGTACGATTCAGTGATGGGAAGGAGGGTTGTGATGCAGAACCTGGGAGCAAACAGGAGCGCATAGGCAGTGCTGCCTCTGGGGTACTAGAGGGAAGGAGTGAGACAGCAGAGAAATTGGCTGCCTTGGGCTTCCTCCGGGTCGTAACCTGTTCCTACAATAGCCGGACTGCTTACCCTTCCTCTTGCCTTTATTCTGCCTCTTCCTCATGCCTGTGGTGTCCTGGGATGCCTCCATCACATGGACACCCCACAGCTCTGGTCTCTCCTTCTCAGGAGAGGGACCTGGGGCAGGAGGCAGAGCTCGGATAAAGGGAGCTGGTACAGAGGAGCCTCCAAACAGCACTGGGCCTTTCCTTGCTTCTTGCAAAGCAGGAAGAGTCAACTTGGGTTCTCCTGGCGCACAACAAAGCTGCCTGTGACATGAAAGAGAGACTGCTCTAGCCCCCTGGTTGTGTAAATCTGCTGAGACGTCACACAATCAGCTCCTGATGTGCAGAGTATGGGAAAATGCGGAGCAGTGAGACCACAACCAAACAGCAGGGGCAGATCCTGAGAAACCATGAAGATTTTGGAAGATACCGGCTCAACACACCCAGGGGAGCTAGAATTTAGCCACTGCGGCGTTCCATGGGGTTCGATCCACAAGGAGCTCAAAGCTGGACTTCATTGTTGCACTTTAAAATATTTTACTTTTATTAAATCTCTCTGAATAGCTGTTTTGCTGCCAGTTTTCTTCTAGGCTCTGTTATCCAGTCTTTATGCATTATTTCTTCCCTTTTTTCTGAGAATGAAAAAGTGACACCTTACCCTCCCGCAAAGCAAAATTGATCTTCCTCAGTACTGACAGTTGGTGTTTGCAAAATATCTCCATTTAAAAGGTTTGACTTTCCACCTGAGACCTCCAGTAGATCTATCCACTGCAACAACTGGAGCTAAGAAAACTCTGAAAGGAACTAAAATTCCCATGTAAACATGATTGAAGCATCCCTTTACCCAGCATCCTTAGCACTGTTTTTTCTAAGGATGGGAGCTTGATTGGTTTTGTTTCCTCCCACTCCAGCTTATTTGGAGGGATCTGTGGCTTTCAAGATGCTGACAATGAAAGGACTGACCCTACCAACATCACTAAAGTTTGGTCTTCAGTGGGACTATTCAAAGTCCCGTTATGTGCAGTTATGTAGGCTTGATTCAAAATGTGCTGAGGTGTCACTGGAAATCCTCCCATGCTTTCAATGGGGCCTTAAATTTTTGCAGATCAGCTTTTCCAGCGTCTGCCACGGTGCGGAATGGCTCCTTAACCGTGGGGTTCGCAAGCAGCATCTCCCCTGCTCTTCGTGCACTCTTAACTGGATAGAGAGCTATTTAGGTTGGCTTAAGGTTTTAGTTTCTATATTAATTCTCTCCTGACCCTCGTTAGCCGAAAGGAAAAAACAATTCTGAAAGGGTTTGATTTCCTAATATTGTATCTTCTGTATCTGCAATGCCTGTTGTGGCCTATTAAGAATTAAACTGAGATCACTAAACTCATTTCATTTATGCCTTGGGCCTCATTCAAACCCTGGTTTCCCAGCAAAGTAAGGCCAATGGATTAACGTTTCACCTAGCTCAATGGAGTGGTTTTCATCTCTTTTAATGCCTTTGGCATTAAGGAAAAAAAAAGAAAGAAAGGGGAGGAGGAAAAAAAAAAAAAAAGAGGATGATGCTTTGACTGCACCAGAGCATTTTGTTAGTGCTCCGGCAGTGCCTTTACTGGGATTATTTTGTGGTGTGCTGGGCTTTATCCCCCTTCCAGTGGAAGGGGAGGAGTGGCAGAGATGCTTATTGCATCTTTATATCGTTAAGCAGTTTGTCTGACCACAAAATTTTTTTTTTTTTTTTTGAAGGGATTCGGGTCTCTCTCTTTAAAAGGCAGCCTGGTCTTCCCTGGCCAGGACCAGCAGCATTAGCTGCTGTCAGACAAATTACAGTATGGGTGAAGCTGTGATATCGACATGTGCGACTTGATCTTTTTTAATGGGGGCACCACAGGGGTTTCTGACTGCCCCACTGAGCTTAATGTTCTGTAAGGAAAAACAGACACAGAACTGAAGGACATTTCTAATGGGCTGCCTGCTTAACCCTTTGGTAGCTGCTTGCCCAGCTCCACGGCGTCTTTCTTCTTTAGGGAAAGGGTTTAAGGAAGCCCACGGGTGCTGACTTTCACTTATCTTCAGCGTGCTCTGTTGTGACACCTGGGAAAGCACCATTCTGTAGGGACACGGCTGTCCTTCCTCCCCCTCCTCTTCTCCTTAGTTCATAATTAAACCAAATGGTTGCAAACTCTCTGGCGAAAGGAGCTCTGTAATTATAACAACAAAATAGCTTGTAAATTGGAGTTGTCTACTTCTTTATATTAACAACAGCTTTATGTACAAGTGTGGCTATTTATTTTGACCTTTCATAATAATTAGCTTCCTAGGGATAACAAATTCGACATCTATGAATTCAGCAATGCAGAACAGCAAAGGTGAAGACCCTTCTGGAGGGTGGGGAATTCTGCAGATTTATTTGGGTTTTATTGTTTTGTGCAAGTGATCCTGTTCTTTTTTACTTTGTTAACAAGCTCCAAAAGCTAAGCATGCAAACTGCAGGACCCAAGGATTTCCATAGGTACACCTTCTCCCTGTATACCTTCTTACCACCTCAGAGTACAGCTCAGAAAGGTATGTAAGGCTCTGGAGACGGGGCAGGAACAACAACCGCTTTGCAGAGATAGAATGCCAACCTTGCAACGGCCACCAATTGAAAGGTCAGCTTATTTTTCTTAAAATCTCAGGCTAATTGAGCCAGCAGTGTGCCCAGGTGGCCAAGAAGGCCAATGGCATCCTGGCCTATATCAGCACTAGCGTGACCAGCAGGGACAGAGAAGGGATCTTACCCCTGTGCTCGGCACTGGTGAGGCCGCCCCTCGATGAGTGGGTTCAGTTTTGGGTCCCTCACTCCAAAAAGGCCATTGAATGACTCGAGCGTGTCCAGAGAAGGGCAACGGAGCTGGTGCAGGGTCTGGAGCACAGGTCTGATGGGGAGCGGCTGAGGGAACTGGGGGGGTTTAGTCTGGAGAAGAGGAGGCTGAGGGGAGACCTCATGGCCCTCTACAACTCCCTGAAAGGAGGGTGCAGAGAGCTGGGGATGAGCCTCTTTAACCAAGTAATGAGCGATAGGACAAGAGGGAATGGCCTCAAGTTGCGCCAGGGAAGGTTTAGACTGGATATTAGGAAGTATTTCTTCACGGAATGGGTTGTTAGGCGTTGGAATGGGCTGCCCAGGGCAGGGGTGGAGTCCCCATCCCTGGAGGTATTTAAGAGGCGGGTTGACATAGTGCTGAGGGATCTGGTGTAGTTGGGATCTGTCAGTGCTGGGTTAATGGTTGGACTAGGTGATCTTCAAGGTCCTTTCCAACCTAGATGATTCTGTGATTCTGTAAACGTCAGGTGTACTCGGGCACCTTGGTTACCCAGTTCAGTTATTTTGTTCCCAGTCATCGTTACTTTACTCCCTCAGCTTTTACCATGCCTCAGTTTTCGCTAAGCCAGTGGTCGGTCAGCACAGGGTGCAGGAGGTGCGTTGGATGCCCGTGAAGCCTTTCACTGGATAGATTATTGCAGTATCCATTTATTATTAATTGTCATTAGCACTAAAAAGCCATGAAAGCTCTTAGCATTTTGTTTACTTCATGCAGCTCATACTGAGGGCTCCTCTCTAGCTCTTGAGACAGAGAAGTAGCTGTAAATAGAACTTAAAAAGTAATAAAACCTATGTTTACTGCTGTATGCCACTTTCAGAGGCAACTGCTTATCTCCTGCGCTGTGTCACTCGCAAGGATGGGGCTGGAAGGAGCAATGAGGTTTCTTTCATGAAATGCATGATTTCTAGTTCTTCTGGTTACACCCTGTACCAAAAGCTCAGATGAGAATATTTCGACTCCTTGGCAGACCCTTAGGACGGACAGGTAAGGACCAGGAAATTCCACGTCCTTTTTGTTTTTTTCCTGTAGATATCATCCCACACTCAGAAGTCATCCATCATCAAAGGTCACTTAACTATCTTACCAACAATGCACAGAGGGGTTTTGCCTTTGTGCCGTCGCGTCGGCTGCAAGAGAGCAGATGTCCCCGCTTTGCCTGCGATCCGCTCTTGAAATGATCTGAACTGACAGAGTGAATTTGTACCCTGGGAGGGACACTGCCACCCCGGCTACTGCCACACTCGCCTCACAAGTTTTTTTTCTCACCATCAGTTTAGACCTTTAAGTTTCTGGTGTGGAGTGACAGTTTCATTAGCCCGCTGCGTGTTGTGTTTAGGTGCATACAATGGACTAAGCTTGTAAGGGGCTTGCTTAAGAGAAGCTTTAGATAGGATCATCACTTGGGCCTTACTCTGGGTTTCACTGAGAGTAGGGAACTATACAAGAGGACAGAGTTAGCTTTTCACTGCATGCTTTTGAAAATCCGCTGTAGATGTGTGCAGCATGTCTGAGAGGTAAATCAAGGCACAGGAGTGAATTTTGCATCGATTCTGTACAAATTGAAGTCATGTATTTGAGGCCGAGGCCACCAAGGGTCCGATGGCTTGCTAAAGATTATTCTTTGTATGCGGTCTACAAGGTCCTTGCCTTTGCATCTTGGTTTTAGGGTGTGTTTGGGGATATATAAGCATGCCAAAGCCATAGTTGCAGGATGTGTAATACTAGAGTGGTTCATTCCTGGAATATCCCAACAATATTAATTTGAACTGAGTCAGGTGTATTTATGTGGTTACATTTCTGTCCATTTAGCCAAAGCATATGATAGAAGTTTATGTTGGCTTTTGTGCTCTCTGCTGGCTTTATATTAGCTGTGAGATGATAGATGATACCTCCTCCAGGGTAAAGTTTGCTGGGACAAACTCGCCCATCAACTTTTTTTAAAATTTGCATTGGCAGTGTGAGTTGATACACAACCAGCCCTTTGAGTTAGAAGGCTGCAGGGCTTTTCATCAGGTAAATGCCACCCTAAAATTGGGTTTATTGTGCAATCAAACCACCATCTTAGTGCCTGTCAGTGCAGAGGGCTGTTGTTCCCTCCCTTCTTGCACCCATGCAAATACTGTGTATCTGTTTGTGTTGGAGCAAAGCCACCCTATGCACACTACCCCTTGTTTTGCAAGGAATAAAAGTGTTTGATGTTGCCAGCTGATTACTAACAGAGACAGGGAATAGATGGGTATTTAAATTTTATAAACACCCTATCAGAGAGGGTTTGATAGTGCTACAAGGACAAATGGGGTAAAATTCTTTTAAAGGAAAGTAGCATCTGAATACTGATTAACTGAAGGAAAATGTCATCATGGTAAAGTCTGATAAAAATTACGGAAAATTGTCCCAAGAAAGTAGGAGGTGCTCCATCCGTTGCAGGCGCAGCACATTTACTTTGTGACAGAGCAGGGCTACATGGCTGACCTGGGGCTTTTTCCAGTTCTGCACTGAGTAATTCTCACAGTGAGCTCAGAAGTGTGACTTAACGACAGGTATCAAAGCAAATAATATATATGTATTTGTATATTTTTGAAGTGTGTGAGTACTTTTTTAGCAACCCAGGATAGCGAGAGGTGCACAAGCTTTCTGTGCTCAGGGTGAAAAAGCCCATTTTGTTGTGCCTGCACTTGCCTACGCCACTGCTGTTGGCCTTTGTGCTATATCAGCAAGTACCCAGGGAGCAGCAGTGGTGGTTTTTGGGGTTAGCATCTGTTACTTTGAGATCCTGAAACATTAGCCGCTGGCAATTAATATAATTACGTCATTAGTGTCACACCCCTGATGTTACTGTGTGTCAGAGTCAGACAATTGCAGTGTTGTGATTTCTTAGTTATGTAAAAGGCGATTAAGGCAATTAAGTGGGTGATTAAAGCTGCTCAGTCAGAGGTTCTGACTGATGCTATTACCAAGACGCAGCAATGGTGTATAGTAACAGTGCTGTACAGTACCCCCTCAGCAGGGTTTGCTCGCAGCCTAGTGTCGGGGTGTTTCTCGGGTTAGCTGGCCCGCACCCCCACGTATCCCCCCTAACTCTCTCAGCCACTGCGATTTACTAAAAGGTGTTGTTGAGAAATGAGCACATACAGCATCAACTACATGGTTAAATAAAAAGCTTCAATGTTCCCTTTTGAAATGAGCATTATTGGCTTTATTTAATTAAATATGGATTTACACTATAAATATTGGAGCTCATAGAGCCCATATTTCAATTAATGGATCATTTATATGTCATGCTCGCTTTGTAATTACTGGAATGTGAAAATACAATGAATTGAAATGATTTCCCCTCCTCTTCAAATAAATCTGAGCAAGAATCAGATAGAAACTGTTTTCCTACCCAGAAGTGCGTGGGCACGTGCCTGCACCCAGGACAACCACACATGTACAAGAGAGAAGAGGGGGTTTTTGGCAGATCATCACAGGAAGAGCATGCAGGTTTTGCGAGGCATCTGTCTTAATACCATTGGTGATTGTGTAGGACTAAAATCTGTGTAAATTAAGCGTTTTACCACCAGGGTGAGGCTGGCTGTTAAGTTGACAAATACAATGTACCGTTTGGTGCAAATGATGTAGACTTGTTTTGTTTCTGGTTAGAACACCAAACACGCCTGGTTAGAAGCTGTATTTCGCAGTGCCGTCACAAACTGTTTGATGGTGGGTTGGTGGGGCATAGCCTGGTTTTGGTTTTTAGCGCCCAGAGAGCAAAAAGCATAGAAATGCCATTGTCTCTTGTCTTCTGAACACTGCCCACACACATTTTTATAGTCCCCTCCTTCTATTTGCAGGGATGTGGTATCCATTTTCCAGGGTATTTTATGTTAAAAAGAAATATAAATAAATATGTCAGGCTTTGCATCAAACAAACCCAGTGGTAATTCAGACTGGCAAGGATCTGATGTCAGGAAATGGGGCCTTATTATTTTCTGCTCAGCAGAAGAACCAGCCCTGGCCTTGGCCATCTCCTCCTCCTCCCTGGCCCCCAGCCACGCGTCCCTGTCTCGCCGTCGCTAACGGCAGCCGGTGGAGCGGGCGTTGGAGTCTGCCTGGCCACCATTTCCTGACCAGCAAAAGGTGGCTCGAAGGGCCCGGCCGTGCGCTGACATGGCATACATAATTCCATCAGAAAATATCCAAGGGTGGAAATCATTGTTCTCCGAACTAGCTGAGCTGGAGCCAGAGCAGAAATACTAAAGTCAGTTGTGCCTTTGAGCTGCCTATAACAGCGCCCTTTGGAGACCCATTTCATACAAAATTTGAAGCCTGTGTTTATTGCCCATTAAAGCAACCTTTATTTTATGGCAAATGTTGCAGTAATTGCCTTTTACGAAGAGCACTTTGTAACACACATGCACTGTTGAAAGAAAACCACTCTGGTATTGTCTATCGGGACTTAATGGCGCAATTAATTTTACTCCATCTGTTCCTGAGACTTTAAAGGAAAATGGATTTTTTTTTTGAGCGCACTTTAATGAAGAAGATAAAGCGGCCCGGCTGGTGTCCCACAGGCTCAGCGCAGTAAGTTCAGATTATTGCTCAGTCTGTCAGAATGGGCTGCTTCCCTCGGCAGCAGCCACAGCGAGCAGCCCGCGCTGGCCCCTCGCCGCGCCATTCCTGATGACAAACTGCCAGCCGGCTCCCACAAAAGCGCGATTAAAATGTCAGCACAGGATGACGAAGGGGCCAAGAGGGTCCTCGGAGACAAACTGTGTTCGGTATGAGTTAATACTTCACTGCAGTGTGGGGCTGGGCTGCTGCTGTTTCAGGGAAGCGTGAGGCAGAGACTTACAATGGACTGGTGTGAAAATACAGATACACCTCATGCCGTAGCCTCAGCTGGAGCGTGCTGGCACAGCGCCGCTGGCGTCCGCTTATTTATACCGGCTGAGGGTCTTCCAGTAGAGCCAAGCTGCTATTTTTTTATGTCCACCACCCCATATTGCACTGAAAAAGAGAGAGATGCGAGATTTGTTTCTCCGCGTTGCATGCGGAGGCACTGGAGAAGGGTGGGGGATGCTGTCGGGGCAGTGGCAGGAGCCTGCCGTGCTGCTGCAGGCGCTGTGTGAGGTGTTTTACAGACACTGCAAAGGGTCTAAAGATGGGGATTTTGGAGGAGAACCTGTGGCCCAGAGGCCCCGGAGCTCTGTGTCATGGCGCTGGGGCTGCCATGAGGGCAGAAAACCCTCTTCAGGCAGCTGCGGTGCTGCCAAGGTGAGGCAGGTACCCCAAAGAGTTTATGTTCTGGTGCATTTTGAAAGCACTGTGGTTGACTGAAGCTCCTCTCGCCACCGGCCCTGAGCCTGCTGGTGCTTCCCCTGAGCCGTCCAGTGGCTGCACGAGGGTTTTCAGAGACGCGTTTGTGCAGATGGGACTGGGGGCCTGGGGACCTGCTTAGGGCAGCCCTCAAAGAGCAAGCTGGCTTGTGCACGAGATGTGCGAGCACGCTAAACCTGGGCCACGGCGGCGTGAGTATCCCCATTTGTTCCCCTCGCTGTGTTTCAGCACACGTCTGTGCACGGGGAAGGAGCGATCCGGCTGCCTGTTAATCGGTGCGGAGGCGTGCTGGCATGGCCTCAGCCCTCGCCCATGTTTGCTAACTTGCGAGGGGGTAGGACCCACTTTGTCACTGCAGTTTAATTCCCTGAGAGCCCTCCTGAGTAGTTTCTAGGGGTGTGAGAGCGACAAAAGCCTGTAATGAAAAGGAGAGGAGATTTTCAGCACTGGCATCCTGCTGGGAGTGATCTGCACTCCTCCTGGGCAGCAGGTGGGAGCTTCACCATTGTCCCTAATGGTTATTAGCCAGCGATGAGCAGGACAAATGTGGGGTCACCTCTCCCGCTGGCAGGGCAGCAGTTGCAGGATTTAAAGCCCCTAGGAGAGGAAGAAATGACATGGTTAGTACCTACAGCTCAGGATGTGACCTGCTCGGTTTTAAATGATCTGTTATACTTTGGGGGAGGGAGAGCTGGGGACTGCTAGAGCAAGTTGAATTCAAAATATATTGCATACTTGAATTAAATGCAATCAGAGACATTCACTGATATCATAATGGCTCTTGAATAATCAGCACAAGACATAGCACTGGGCTATTGACTATTTAAAGCAAGATCCAGCAAGACAGAGATTGCAGCGGGCTGCATTTGGTGAGGGGCGTTTTTTGTTTGCGATGCCATGTGCTGATTCTCAATGAAGATTTAAAGCAAAGGATGTAAAACAGGAAGCCTTCACATTTCCAATTAAATTTGCTAGCTTCTTACTGTTCATGTTCAATTAAAAAAGAGACATGTCTTCCTGGGTTTCTGTGCTCCTTAGATATTTGCCTTATCCCACCTCTCCGACGTGCTCGTCTACTGCATCTCACCCCCTCCCTGCTCCTCTTGGCCTCCTCGTTCTCTCTCCTCTCAGAGCGCTCCGCAGTTGGGGGTTGATCTTTCTCTTGTGCCCATTTAACTGGAACAGCTCTCCCTTCTCTCCCCTGAGCCACTTCCTCGCCTCAGGTTGCCCCTTAAAAACTACTGATTTGCTTTTCTCTGCTGCCAGTGCTAAATGCTGCACCTTCCCCTGCTACTTTAAATTTTCAATTTTTTTGCCTTGTCATTACCAGCCTGCATGATTTTGTACCTTATTGCTATTGAATTTCAAGGGTTTTTCAGACTTCGCTTTGTCTCCCTGCGTAGTTTGCCCTGTCTGGGAGTCACTGACCCAGACGTGTGCAGTAAAGTGTACCAGCTGTGTTAATAGCTGCACAACCCCGCTTGCCCGGGGATCTCCGAGCACTTTGCAAACAGGAGTTGAGGCCCAGGGTCTCCCGGAGGGTGAGCGCGTTGGGTTCCAGCTGGATGAGCTGAGCACGGGCTGTGCAAATGTCTTGGTCAGATGGGGTCGGCAGCAGGAATTGAGATGTGCAGGGCTCCCAGCTGCCTGATGCCACAGCCAGTGAGCAGGGCTCCTCTTTCTGCTGCTGCAAAGCATTTTGTGGTACTTTCTTCAAAGGATTTGTATGAAACTAAATTGTATTGTATCGGATTAGGGCTCAATAAGTTTACTATTTGCAGTATAGCATACATCTGCTTCCATAGTAATCTCCCCTTGGATGGGATGCACATTTATTCTGTGAGCTGCTTCAACAGGAAAATAAATGTGCCCATATCAGTGTGTTATTGAGGGAGTAAAGGGATGCAGCTGGTCCCAAGCTCATTCAGCAAACCTGCGCTGTGACTTACAACTCTGTTCTGCGCACACTGTGCCATTGGCTCTTCACAGCGCTGCCTATTAATGTAAGGGTTTATAAGTAGGTTCAGTCAGGGCAAGATTCCTGTCTAACACTTGGTGCTTTCCAAACCCTGCGGTAAATCCCCTTCTGAATGGAGCACTGTGCTGGCTTTTCAAGGCTGGGGAGAAGGGAGGATTGAAAGGTTTGCCTTTGCATTCTGCACGGCTCGCCTGACGCAGACATATAAACCACAGGAGGTTTGCACTTGTGTTTTCCCAGCTCATTTCCCATAGCCTGAGAAGTGATCCCTGAGTGTCAGGTGGCATGAAGGCCACTTTCCATGTAGAGTAAAGCAAAAGAAACCAGTCTGCTCCTCTGTGTGGCCAGTTCTCATTTACTCTTTTAAGTGTTGCTTACACAGAAATGGAAATGACTGTCCCCCAGTTACCCGTTTGGACTCAGATGGCATCTCTCTGACGCCGAGCCTCGTTTCAGGAACCTTCCCTGTTAGGGCTGAGGCACCTTTTAGAGCTGCAGGGATGGCAAGGTTGTTGTTTCCCTCAATGAAGTTTTGATCTATTTCCAAAATGTATCTTTCCCCATTCACTGGGGAAAATTAAATGCCAAGACAGTTCTTCTTGACAGCCCCCAGCTTCAAAGAGACTTATTCTGCCTAGTAGATATGGCCAAGAGGGAGTGAGAGGCTGTAAGGTGGCTTCCAGCGAGTAGAAAAGTTCAGTGTTGACAGCCCTGAGGGGATGAGAAGACTTGCTTAATATAATGAGGTTTTTGCAGTAATAGAAGTTGGGCTCTCCATGTTGTTTTGAGGTGGTTGAGCCACAAGCCATGGGCAAGCTTTTCCTTGGAATCACAAGGAGCAGAATTTCCTTTTTTCTGTATTTAAATGAAAACTTTGAGTCCAGCCTGGCCTCGGGAGTCTGGGGAGCTCAGAGGCTTAAGAAAAAGTGCCAATATCCTGGAAGTTGCCAGGACAGCCATACACCAAGTTACGGTTATCTGAGGCATACTCCTAACAGGAATGGAGATTAAAGACGCACTCACTTTGCAAAGGTTTGGCTAACTGGAAGACAAAAGCCTGAGAACTCAGGACGTAGGGCATTCATGTTTGTTTATTGTTTTCCAGACGTAATGTGCTACGCAGGACACCCTAAGGAGTCTTGTTTCTTCTCTCCTGCATGCAGTAGTGTCAATCAGATGTAAATTCATTAAAGACACTGGGCATACACTGCGGGGGACTGGACATCAGTAGAAATGAACCCGAACCATGGGGACATTACAAAAGCATTCAGTTAGATTTTAGTTGAGGCTTAAAATGTTTTTTTTTTTTTTTCAAGTTTAAAAAAAAAAAATCAAAAATCAAACACCCACACTGTGAAGTGCTCAGGTGGCTGCAACACCTGTGTGCTCCTGAGGAGTCCCAGTAGTCACAGTGAGAATATTGCAGTGAAAAACAGGCTGCAAAATCAACATCCAGCATTTCAAGAGGTCTACAAAAAAGGAGACCCCATACACTAAAGAAAATACAGAAAATACTAGGAAACATCTTCTTTTCATGGCAATATACTTAAAATACCACTGTGACCCAAGGGAAATGCATAATAGCATTTTAAGACAGTTCTTTGAGAGCAAACATTGAATTTGCCCTTGTGTATTAGATCAGCAAGGAAACAAATGCTGTTTCTGTGAAATGGGGGTGGCAGAAGATGGTGTGGAGCTGTCAGTAGCCCTGTGGTGTGTGCGAAGGGGATATGAATTCTCCCTGGCTCCTTGCAGCAACCAGATGGTGCCCTGAAGCCTAAAATTTGTTTGCCCTTCCTTTGATTTCCTAAACTCCTTTGCTGGTGTTGGTGATCCTAAAATTACCACTACTCAGTTTTACTGCTTGTTCTATAGGTGAGCCAAACCCCACACCCAAGCACCCATCTGCTGTCTCCAAAATACAAATCCTCATCTGAATTCGCCTTTTTTCCAGCAGCCTGATCTTTACACTGGCTCTAGCAGGAGCTCTCTGTTTTAAATGCTATTAAAACTTTGCAGTGCTCTGAATCCAGGGCCAAATTTCCCAGCATCTCCTCGGGGTGCAGTTGCAGGAGGGCTGGAGCTGCCTCAGCAGCCGGGTGCTACTGCAGGTCCCCACTGTCCCAGCGGGTCCCTGTGCAGCCCCGGCCCTCCCTGGCTGCCCTGACCACGGCAGGCACGGGCTGGGCTCTTGGCCCCAACACAGAGCGGTTTAAGGCATTGTCAGGGCTTGCAGGAGTTGCCTGCGCTTGGCTGGCTTGGCCATACGTGATGCAAAGTGCTGTTGAACACTCATGCACGCATCCTTCACTCCTTCCTCTTCTTTATTTCTCCTGTCTACAGCAGAGCAGAGCTTAAGACTAATGCTGGGCTTTTACCCAGTGATTTTTCATCCGCGAATTTCAGGGCTCTGTACAGACTGATCGCCATCCCCCTTTGAGGACAGCGGTGACACCTCCGGCCACATGGAAAGTCAGTGAGAGAGCCTGCACTTGAGCACTCGATCCTCAGTCCTGAGCCTTGTGACAGGCTGAGCATCGCTGTGACTGGTGATGGTCTCGGCTGCCTCCTCCCGCTCCCGTGTTCCCTTCTGTCACTCCACTGTATAAATAACCTGATGGGAAGCAGGCAGACCACCTGCAAGCTGCAGCATGCTGAGCCCTTCTGCTGAGGGGGTAATAAGGCAGAGCAGACATATGAACTTTTAAAAGGCTGCCTGGCAGAAAAAGCCAATGGAGGAAAGGCAAAAAATCCCCTCCAATAAATTCCACAATTCATACTGTCTTAAAAACTTCTAGTGATTTAGGCTTTTGTTAAAAATTCCACCTCTTGATCTTCAAAACTCTAGCTAATGATGGAAAAGAAAAATCCAAAACCACAGACCTCTACAGGGTTTTATATATTTTATAATAAAATAACTTTCCCATGACTTCCATCATCATAATATTTTGTAAAAAACAGCAAGACTGACTTTTGTTGCTGGAGTGGAGTTTTCTGTTTTAATAGGCTGCAGCTGAAGCAGGTTCAAAAGGCCAGGGTTTTGAAGCAGGGGCAGAAGGGGTTAACTTCTTCACACCCCTGCCGAGCGCCTGGACCAGCAACAACTTTGGCTTGTCAAGTTGGGAGAATTTCTGCAAATGAACTTTGCAAAGAATTATGCAGGGCTTGGCATTACAGTATTACACACTCGCCTGTTCTCAATCACTCACTGGAACTTATTTTGTAGTTAACCTCCATAAAGGACTGTACAACTGAGCAAAGGCCTGTCACACACACATTATTTAGAAGCCCTTATTATTATTTTATTGCCAGTCCTTGACAGCTGAGGAAAAGCCAAGCGCTTTAATCTTTCTTTCCCTTTAGTTTACAGTGTAAGAGCTGCATGTAAGATGGATTTGATTAATATGTAACAGAGATGCAATTCTCTGTAAAATGTGCTGTACTTTAGAACCCTGGAAAACAAACTGCATCACAATGGCTTAAATCTCAGTCCATTGTATTATATAGACATCATAAATAATAGAGAGCAGGCAGATATTGCTGCAGGCTTCATCTACATAACACATCTGAGCTCTCTATAATGTGTTCAACTTGTCACTTTTAGTACAGAAGAGAGGCAATAAAGCTAACAGCTGACTAAACCACATCAGCCTTGCTTCCACTTCCAGGGTGGTGAATGCTCATTAAGCAATCTTAGCTGTGACTTTTAAAATCCATAACTCTTACAAATGTAAAAAAGTTGCCACAAAAGATTAAGCGCAAAATACATGTCAAAGCATTAATTTTCTGTGCGTAGATTCCAGCCACCGCAAACCTCAAATATTTCTCTCTCTTTTGTTTTATATATGCTTTTGGTTAAAACAGATCTTCATAAAAAATACTTGTTTCCATCTGGGGCAGAAAATACCTATGTGATTGTATTAAGTGAAGGAAAACTGTATTTCATGCAGCTAGAGCAGGCTGCACTTCTGCAGCTCAGTAGGATTTTCACCTGGAATAAATGTTGGCATGTCAGCTGACATATCATGGGTGAAATTAGTCCCTGGGCAGAGATCAAGTGCAGTATGACCAAGATGGAGGTGGTCCCTCCCAGGGGTTAAGATAGGGGTAGACTCTGCGTTAGAGGCAGAACCAGAAGGAAGCTGAGAAGTATTGGCATGGCATGAGCTAAAGGTTGGGCACAAAGACCAGGCCAAGAGCTAGGGAGCCAACCATTTTATTTGACAAGTCGGTCTAGGACCGAAGGCAGGATCAGGAGTGTGAGATACGAAGGACAAATGAACATCCAGGTGCTGGCAGAGCTGCAGTTACTGGCTGATGGGATTTCGTGGGGCACCCATGGGACAAGCTCCATCACAGCGCTCAGGGTGCAGGTGTAGCCCCCAGTGACTCGCTCTGTACCCCAGAGACTTTCCGCCTCCCTTCTGATACCAGCTGTCAGATTGGGCCCCGTGGCTCCTGTGGGTGCACACACTATCCTTGAAATACTCTGGAGGCTGTGCTGGGTGGCTGGGACACTGGTGGCACTGTCCCAGTGCTCCTGTTCAGAGATCAGCCAGGCTTCTGGAGGCAAACTGCCTCCTTGTTCTCCAGCTGCCTTCATGTCACCCTGAACTCCAGCCAAACGAAAGGGAAAAGCAAGTAGAAGCAGGTATTTACAGTAAGCAGGAGATAAATGTCATGTGAGGAAAGTCATAGGTGAAGAAATAAAGAAAAAAAATCACATAGGGTATTGTCACAAGGGTATGGGCTGGAGGGTCTCTGCTGGTGTCCAGTGACCAAGAGGTGCTCTCCCAGGAGCCAGCACAGGAGAAGGATTTTTCCAGTACCAGGGGGTAACCAGGAAAGCCCTCAGACAAACCAGGGGCTCCCAAAGGTTTTGTCACAATCTGGTTGTGAGAAAACCCCAACTCAGGCTCAGAGGGCAGCCCTGCCCTTAACCCCAGCTCAGCTAGGGTTTATCAGGCAGTTAATCTCCAGGAAAGCTAAAGCTTAACGTGAGAAGTAAGTAATATATATGCTTTGCTTTGGTTTTTTGCACAAAGGAATTTCATCTTGTGACAAAAAAATTTGCTTCTAATTATGGGGGAAACATTTCAAAGGCAAAAAATGCAACTCAGAAGGCCTAATTCCCCCTTGCACTAGGGTGGGTGCCAAGCTGTCCTAGAGAAAGTCTTTGTTTTTGTAGTGCTGAGACAAAGCCCAGATTTAGAAGGGGAAAGATCTGAAAGGAGACCCCCTTTACCTCCAATTTCCCATCAGATATGAAAAATGGGGTTTTTTTCAATAAAATTAGTGGTGTCACATATGATCTGGGACAGAGGCCTCTGTGGGATTAAACTGAAAGGGCTGTGTGAGGGGTTGCTGAAAGGCTGCGGGGTGGAAATAACATGGGGAGTTACTTCCAGTGTAGCTGAGAAGCCGATCCAGCCTTTCGGCAGCCCCCTTCCTGTCGCATCGCTGCGGCCCGTTGTTAATCATGTATAATACAGGGGATTGCACAGGCACCAGCATCCTTTCAAAAACAGGGTACGGAATTGAACAGGCAGCTTTATGTCTCATTAACACCCCCTTTTCTGGAAATCATGCCATTTCAATGTCTTATCTTTTACATCTTAAAGCAAAACATTAATACCTGAGGCTGATTATTCTTGAATTCTTCAAGTGTGCTGTAGTCCCCTCCTCCCCCCTAATGGCACCTGGGACTCTCAGAGGGTGTGATGCTGTCACACAAAAAGTCTTTAAGAATCTTTCACTCCAGGCTGACATCCCCACAGGACACATTTTAGCAGTTTCAGAAGCTTTTCTTTCCCATGGGAGTTATTAAATGTCTGTCTTGCGTATGGACCAGTATTCGCAGCATTCATTTCAGATTTAAATCGGTTTTAAAGTTCTGTGTTAGGTGGTAAAGAAAATGCAATATTATTTACAAGCTGCGGTCATGGGAGTAACATTGAGAGTGATGTGACAGCTAGGAGCCCTTGAAGAAACAGAGGTGAGGAGAGGGAAAGGACTGTCCCAGCAGTGTCATTCTGCTACCGAGGAAAATGATAAAAACGCCACCCTGCAGACTATTTATGTTTGGGCAGAGTGCTGGAGAAGACAGTGTAAGGTACCGGTCTGTACTGGCCATACAGCCAGGGAAGGAGTAGGACTATACAGTCCGGTAGGTCGAGTCTGTCTTTCATGCCTAAGATTTAAAAAAACCTCTTTTTTTTGGTAGATAAAAGCTAATTCTTTTATTGTGACATAAATATAACCTTATTTTTCTTCTTTCTTTCCACTCTATATGTGCATATCATGCTACGGAGGGTGTTGAAGGAGGGTTGATTTATTATCTTGAAAGAAACTGGAGTAGAAAAAAAATTGGAGGAGGAGGGAGGTGGACAAAAAACTAGAAGATACAGAAACAATGTGCTCTTCAGTAAAAGAAGGTATTCATTCAAATTCTCCAGTTTCTTCAGGATATGTCTGTATTTCAGTGTCTTGCCATATGTTGGAATGACAGCGAAGTTTACCCTTAATATTTTTCAAGGCACTTCAATGTTAAAATGATAGATAGACTTCACACATGCTCTCAACACACTGCGTTAGTGTGAACGCGGAGGATATAGAGGCTGAGCAAGTCTGTTAGTCCTTTTTTTTATCTCGTTGCTCTGCACTTGTATTCTTATCTTTGCCATCCGTTGTATCCCAGTGTGCATTAGTGAACACTGATGCTATGAAATGAAGATGTTCAGGTTGGTTTGTGTGTTTGTTTTCTGTTTCTCCACTGTCTGCCACAGGGATTAGATTTGAACTCGTCCCACGGTGGTACGGAGAGCGGTGCCTTCAAAAACGCAGACCACTTTGCTTAACTCTCCTTTGGAGGCCATCCAGAAAGAGCATGTTACAATGGATGCACCAAGGGAAGAACAAAGCCTGTTAGCTTTCCCATCCACAGGGTAATTGATGTGTTAGGGTTGGTACAAGATTAGCCTGACTGTAACATTTAAATAGCCTGTCTACAGATTGGTTGCATTTGAAAGAACTTTGAAGGGGAAGCACGCCAAGAGAATTTTTTTGTCAGGGCAGGCTAGCAGCTCTGCAAGGAAGATCAGAATCAGCCTTCCACGTTGCACGCCTGATACCTGGCTTGCCCTCCCGTTTATTACTATTGATCTGAAAGAGAAAATGTTTTAGCAATTCTGGACAGCTAATCAGTATCATGTGATTCCCATCTACGCGCGCCGGCGAAGGACAGCGTGTGGGAGCGTGTCTGTGCTCTGCCTGCTGGGGGATAAATAGAAGCCTTCAGTCTCCCAGGCTGTCAATCCAGCAGCTTTGGCTGAGTGCTGCCTTCCAGCCTAACACACAGCACTACTGTTCGGAGGCAGAGCGAAACAAGCTTCTGAGCATCCGTTGTACGAGGGTGCTGTCTCTCGGCTTCCTGGAGGCTCCTGGCAGAGCCTTTTTTGCACTGGGCAGTGCAACAAACAGCCTGCAAATAAATAAAGCGACTCGCAAACAGCAGTGATGGAGAAAAAAATGGTGCGATAACATTTGCGAGTGAATAATGTCGCTGGGGCGAATGGGATCTGACAGGAATCTTAGCTCAGCAGCAGCTACTGAACTCTTTACGGCACAGCCAGATGGCCTGGTGCAACAACAGCCTTTCAGAATTAATAACTGCTTCTCTGGAGGGAGAGGTTCGTTCAGGAACCGTTTCGCATTTCGGCAGGAGTATTTTTTTTTTTTTTTTTCCTAGCGCTTTCTGGCCGCTTTGCTCTGGGTGAGATGTCAGCCGTGCTCAGAGGGGGTTTAAAAAAAAGGAAAAATTCTCTGTCTCCCTCTCCACTTTCTTCTCTTCCCCCACTCTCCCTCTGTGCTGCCTTCCCTCTGCCTTTGGCTTCGAACATTGCAGCTTTTAATCTAGAAATTATGGTAACTTGTATGTGCATTTTGAGAGTATATCATTGCTGCAGTTAATTAACAGTTATTAGCGTTAGCGTACTGTGCTGTATTATATGTCACAAATCATCGAGTCTCCCTGTGCAGTTACAGCAATTAAGAACTCCATCACACCTTCTGTATAGTCATTTGGTTCTCTTCCAGGTCTTTTCAAAACTGGAAATTGCTAATCAAATCATTTCTGCTCTGTGCCTCGGTATCGTTTATTCCATTCCTAATGATGTGCGACTTTTTTTTCTTTGGCCGTTAACAGAGGCATCCGTGCGTCTAACCCATTTCACACCACCGTCATGCTTTAGAGAGGCGATAATGAACTTGCAGGAGGAAGTGTAGGCTTTGGTGGTTCTCCCCCCTCTTCTTCTTCTTCTTCTTCTTCTTCTTCTTCTTCTTTTTTTTTTTTTTTTAAACCAATGTCTTTCCTGCTGTTGGGTGATTGAATTTTGAAACTGTAAAATGCATTGACAGACTTACAAACCCAACTTGCCAGAGCTGTAGCTATTGCAGTTTAGCTTCAATTCAGAGCTCAGTGAGATTCCTGCCTGATCAATTTGTCATCCCTCTAAATGGAAACTAATTACTTCCCAGGGAAAGATTGCAGGCAAATATCACCCTTTGCATCAGCAGCCTTCTGCAGTGAGGTGGAAGCAAAGTCCAAAGGGTTTTAAGTAACAGAGGTTAGCATAAACCACTTCATTTCTTACCCCTTTCCTTAGTCCTGTCAGGGAGAGTTTATTTTATTCATGCTCTCAATAAAATTGCCTTCACATTTGCTTGGGTCGTACGTCAAGGGCATATTTCGCTTTTCAGGGCAGCTGCATGTGAACATCATGATCCTGACAAGGATGTTTGATGTCATCCAAATACCAAGTCCTTTCTCTTATCCAGAGATTGATGATTCTGTACATGCCAAAGCCCAAGACATTCTCCTGTGTGTTTCTGTGGCTGTTGCAGCTTTCCTTGGAGCATTCCAGCAGCATCTGTGCCACGGCTGAGTGTGCTGCGCTGCACCACAGTGTCAGCTGGACTTGGGAAAACTTTCTCATAGAGTCCTAGTTCTGGACATAAATAGTTTTAGGCATTGTATATTGGAGAGGTGCCGTCCTGCGAACTGTTAGGAACACTGTAAGTGAAGGTGGTCATTACCTTGCCTGCCCTTGGGGATCTGCTGGCAACTCAGCAATCCTGCCTTTGCTTGCCAAATAACCATAACCAAAGAATCCAGACATCTGCTTCTTGATCCAGCTTGTCCATTGACTCCTCTTTGCCTTGACATGTTCTTCTGTAAAATATATATAGCATAACTTGACCCTCATCACAAGATTTTTCTGAGGATTATATAGTGTTAACAAAATACATCAGGAAGGTGTGAGTGCAAAGCAATAGCTACTATCTGCTGCAGGCAGGAAGAGCTCAGGTCAGAGAGCAAAAGCATCTCCCATAGCTAATTACTTCAGGATGTAGGTGCCTCTCCACTCATCCCCCCTTGTGTTGGCCACCTCCGTAAGCAGCATTGGCCACCACAGCCTCAGCCTTCCTGGTCTTCTGCTTTTGGCTCTCCAAATATTTTCATAACTTTATCAGACAACACAACTGAATTTAAGACTGAGCTTCCTGATTTCATTCTCTTTGTTTTACTTCAGCTGTAGTTATGCAGCCATAAATGTTGTAAAAGTAGAGTTTGGTGGGAAAAACGCATTATAGAATAAAGTTGAACGGAGCCAGGTGAACCTTCCTGATGGTGAGGGGACATTTTTTTCCAAGAAAAAATCTGTGTAAAGCTTTAAATACAAAGCTGACATCCTTGGCTTAAGAAATCTCAGAGCCATCAGCAGCAGAAAGAAGAGAGCATGTTCAGAAGAGTGTCCCAGCATGCCTGTTCTTATGCCATTCCCTGGAAACCCAGCTCCGGCTTTTCTTGGAGACTTTTGGCCTGTTTTTGTGTTGTGAGGAACATACCCAAATCTCCTTGTGATCAAGAGTCACAGGACACACCACATACCTGGGGAGGGCCAGGAGTGGTTCACAAGCGGGAGATGGCAGCGGCTCCCCAGGAGGTCCGTGTTCTGGGATGGTGGGGGGATGATGAGTGTGCGGTTGAGGCTTAAGGCAAAGGGAGCAGTGGGATGGGGAGTCCCTGCTAAGTGACCTCTTCCCATGGCTGTTTTACCCACACAACCCCTGATGCTCACGTGCCATAGCCCTGGGAGCTGCTTGCAACCTAAACACGGCTCAGCCAGTGGCCCTGAATGCTCTCAGAGCCGGTCCTCCTCTGTGCTTTTTTGACGTGCAAATACAATAGAGTCGTGGTCCGTGGCAAAGGTCTTAGATGCAGATTATTATGGATCATTCCAGTTCCAAGATATTAATTTGCCACTCTGCAGAAAGGTGTTAGCTCATTCTGTGCATTGCTGAAATTAGGGTGGAATTTGAGTCAGACTTGTCTGACAGTTTTCTCCTCAGGTTAATTCTTCGATACGTGAGATGTGAGAGGTCTGGGACTTGCATCCAGAAAGTGTTTTGTGTCATATAAGCGGCTGGAATTGCAGGGAAGAAAAAGAGGCTTTACTAAATGACAAACTTCAAATGGATGGAGGTTACAAGTGCCAGGGACCCTCTGCTGCTTGGGGAACTGGTTAGCTGACAGTGAACACGCTCATTTGTTGTCATTTGTATTTCAGAAATGTAATGACGTGAAGGGCCAGAGGCTTGTCTGGTTTTCACCTTTTTTTCTAATGAACCATCACAGTTGGGAAGGAGACTTGGTTTTTTGGCTTTCCCTCCTGCCTCCGGAAAACTTACCGTATATCCTCAGTGTACAACTTGGGGTCTGGGTTGATATCAGTGTCGATACCAAGTATCAGTCTGTGTTTCCCCAGAAAACAATGTCAAGGTGATTTGCAGTAACTTTTGCAGCGATGTGCTGTGACTAACATAAGTACCCGGTCCCACTGCTTTTGGTAAAATGTTGGCTGTTTGAGTTGTTTATGGGCTTTTGAAAAATTCATGCTTAATCATAAGTCGTCAGTAGCTCTTTGCTTGACTGCTTTACCTGATTCTTGCTGCTCTTCAGGCTACACTGCAGGTGGGTTTTCCTTCCCAAACTAGAGGGTAGTCACACCAGCAGGAAGCCTGCAGGGGACAGGCGATGCTGACTCCAAAAGGCCCTGTCCCACATGCTCATACATGCCCTGAGCTGGGAATTCCTACCTGAAGTCATGCATTTTCGTGGTATCTCTCTTGACATTTTGCTGTGAGGAAACATGTCAGTTGAAAGGCCAGGAAAGGTTTCACCTCTCCCTGCGTGTGTGCCATGCCTCGAGCCTGCTCCAGACAAGAGACAGAGACCAGGTGGTGTTT
Source organism: Strix aluco (assembly GCF_031877795.1). Classification (NCBI taxonomy): domain Eukaryota; kingdom Metazoa; phylum Chordata; class Aves; order Strigiformes; family Strigidae; genus Strix; species Strix aluco. The sequence continues at coordinate 5,492,122 of NC_133949.1, read as the reverse complement.
TCCAAAATCTTCTCCAGGTTGGTCAAGCCATTTTCAGAAATGTACATCTCCTTCCCAGAAGGACATTACTAGCCCAGCACAACCCATCCTGAGAATTTTTGAGGGTCAAACTTGTAATTGATCATAAACCAAATCCTTGGAAGCATTTGGGCTAGCATCTGCTTTTCCTCTGAGACATCTACGTCCAGGAGCTGTGGAGATACCTGGATGCTCTTTCTGCAGATGGACAGTCCCTTGTGAGTAAGTGTTTTTAAAATTAGCTATGAAGGTACTGAGAAAATCAACAATAGAAACGTCTTCAGGCTTGATTTAGGACTAATGTAAGGTGCAAAGTGACAACAAGTTGTTAAGACAGTGCTGCCTTTACAGACGCTTGTGTTTCAGTTTGAGTGGCTTTGGTCTAGCTCAGGTCAAGTGGGAGCAGACTTCTGCTGAATCAAAATCAGCTGCTCTTTAGAAAAATGTGTGTCCCCACAGCTTTTTCTGACACTTTAAATACAGCAGTTTAACAGTAAGTTAAGCAATGCCATACATTCAAGCTAAACAGGCCTAAATGGCAATAAGATTGCCTTCACTGTGTCATGAGCTGGACAGTCATTAAAGGCCTGGCTTTGCTTTCTGTTTCACAAGCCTAAGCCACCTATTGCATTTCTGTTGCTTAAAACTGGATGCAGCTTCAAAGAGGATACTGTTAATGAGCTGAGCAGCTGTATGGTGCATTTCTTGTAGCTCAGACATTTCTGCAGATACACGGGTATTTGGAACACCCAGTCTGACCTGACTAACATGCAGGCTTACTCTGAAACCCCAGATGATGTAGCACAGCTGGATTGTTGGGGCATGTGCATGGCTGCACCTTTGACTCGCCTGCCTTGGTAGATGTGTGCAATAAGCTTTATTACAATGAGATGTGGGGTTGAAATTTTTTTCCATATTTCATGCAGCCTTTTATAAAAACAAATTATTGTATATTTATTCCTAAATCTACTCGGGTTGGGTTTTGTCACATGGTTTGACCTATGCCTTAACTTCCCCACAGACTGGAGAGGTTTCTGTTTTTGGTTTTCTACACAGCCCAGTACAGAAGCTAATTACAGAAAGGTGAGATGTGACCAAGGTTTGGTGGCCATCTGATAAGAGCACTGCTATTTTTGGTCATTTATGTGCAGTGTGGTTGTACAGATAGTCTTCAGGTATCATTATTAAACACACAAAAAGTATTGGTCCATGTCCAAAAGTGCTTGCAAAGTTAACTGAGAAAATGAGACAGCTGAAGGAAGGGAAGGATTAACAGTTTTCTCCATTTACACATAAGGGGATTCTGTCTTAGGTGGATTTAATAACACAGCAGAAATCCATAGAAGATTGTTCCGTAGCTGTAAACTGGTGTTTTAACCTCAAAAGATCATTCTTCTTGTCTGTGTGCAATTCAGTGAAGTAATGTCCAGGGTGGCTATTGCTCATAGCTCACGGGAGCGTCTGTTCTGACGAAGGGGAGGGAGTCTGTACGCTGCAGAAGGCCTTTGCAATGCTCCGCTTCAAAGTTGTTCTCCAACCACGGCGCTGATCTGCAGGCTGAGTTTTGTAATTCAGCAGCCTTCCTTCAATGAAGGTCTCAAGATTTTTTTTTTTTTCTTTTCCAAAAGATGAAGAAAACATCTGGTAATTTGAGAATCGATCTTTGTGAAAGAGAGAGAGGAGCAGCTCCCCCGCTCACTGTGGTATCACTGTTATCTGTTTAGACACCATTAACTTCTCCTTTGAAGGTAGTAGATGAGGTTGCCAACAACAATTAAAAAACAATTTTTTTGAAAGTGTTGGGTTTCCCGGGCCCTTCTCAAATCAGGAAATGAGATTAAAATCAGTTGCTGAAAAGCTACTGTGTTTATTTGAATACAGCAGAGCATGGCAGCTCAGGCCACCTCATTAAAGGAGGGTATTATAAGCAGCCTGGTATTGTGTTTCCAGTTTGATAAAACGCATTGTCTGACAGCAAGCTTAGTGCAGCTCCAACTATATACTCTGGCACATATTTTCTGCCTCAGTGGTTCCTCTCAGTAGGATAGCCAGCCTCTGCCTCTCTGTTTGACGGTTTTGCTAATAATTACTTGAAAAATCATCCACTTCTATTTAAAAATTGCTACATGAAGTACTAGTCCGTCTTTGCATCATGACAGCAAGAGGCCAATGAAGTAACGGGTGTTCAGCCACATGAAGCTAACTTCATAAAGCATTGCCCAGGGTGCACTGCAGGATGACTTGAAATAATTAGCCTCTGGAGGTTGGAAACCTATGCTGTAAATCCCAGAGCTCGGAGTGAGGATAGTTTTTTATCACTGTCCTTGACAGAAAAATTGTAACATCATGGCTTACTCCGTCTTTGACATAATAAACTTATAGTGGTGCTTTTCAGAATCCTGTACTTATACCTCCATTTGCCTTTCCCCTCTTGCAACCTTTCCTCATGGATTAGTCGCTGTGCTGTAGGAAGTTTCCTTTGGGCCTTAAACCATCACATAGACATGTAATAGCATTCAGGCGTCTGACTTCCAGGGAGAATCAGGCCCTCTCTGAATGAGACGAATTTCCACTGATGCAATCGCTGCGACCTTACAGAGCGGCAAGATCCGTATGTAAGTGAACGGCACCGAGAAGCTCATCCATGCTGGCGCCATTGATCGGTGAAGGACGCCTGCACTGGGACTTGCACTTCTGTACGTACACAGGGGTTTCGTCAGCACGGACCTCTCGGATGTTGTTAGCACCTTGGTGTTTAATGCTGAAATTCAGAGTGAAACGTGTCTGCACAGATACTTGAGTAAATTGTCGTGTATATCAGGAGTGTCTTGTAAATGATAATGAACAGATGCCTTGTACGTACTACACAATAAGCCACTTGAAGTTGTCACCAGTTGTTTATAGATGTTATTAATATTAATAATTTACCGCTCATTTCCATATGAAACCACATTAGGCTTGTCTACACTGCATCCAGTTACCTGCAGAAGCTGGGAAGCCGTGGCAGCGTGCCCGAGCTAACACGTCCTGCTGAGAAAATGCTGCCTTTGTTCGTGTCTCAGCAGCACGGAGTGGAGCTGTGTGGACGTAGCAGGGCATTTGCTGTTTGCTTGTGTGCCCGTACATAGCACAGTGAACTGCAGTGATTAGTCAAGCCCCTGCTCCAGGGACTATTTTAAATGTTACACAGAGTTGAAGATCTGCTCAACAAGGGTCAGTTGTTTGGTGGTGAAGGTGCTCTTCAGCTATGGGAGAGGAGGCTCAAAGCCCTGGGGATCTTTCCTTTGCAGAAGACTTTGAAGGCACCAGGTCCATCTTGTTAGGGAACTGGGAGAAAAAAATGAATCACAACACTTTGCCTGGCTTTAGAAATCTGAAGTTTAATTTCCTGTAATTTAGGCTAAGTTGAAATCTTGGTGTTCTGCACACATGGAAAGCAGGAGTTTAAGTCAAAAGGTGAGATTTTCTAAAGCTTTTAGCACTGACCTGCATCTTCTCCCAAGGAATTTAATGGCAATATGCCTGCTAACGTCTGTGGAAGATGCAGGCCAATGCCAAACACGTTTAAAAAGCTGTGTGAAATGTTCCTTTCACTCCTCTGCTTGCAGCGAGGGTGGATCTCCCATGAAGATGTGACCCCGCAGGACCGGGAAGCACAGTGCCGAGCTCTGGTTCCACGTGTCCTGCCAGGGTGTCTGTGTGGCACAGAAAGATCTTCTGGTGTGACCTCAAGCCTGAAATGGAGGTTCCCAAACCTGTTTCTTAAGGGCTTGGGTGTGCTGAAGTCACATCCTCAACCATTACTGCATTTGAGCACCAATTTTGTGTGGTTTAATATACAACATGCTCTGTGGAGGCTGGGTACAATTATCAGTATTTATTCCCAGAAGCCTGGGGAGCTTTTTGTCAAAAGACAAAGCAACGAAAGTTCCACAGTATGCAAAATACAGACCTTTGTATTGCAAGTGAAATATTTAGATAGGAATCATTACTGAGTCCTTTTACAGCAACCTTGCCAGAGAGAGAGAGAGGGTTGGGAAAGAAAACACAAAGGAGGTAATAATATCTGATTAGCCAAGCAGCTGGAGAACTGATGGGGAATTGTGAAGCCTATCAAGGCATCGTGACTTTCTGTGTGAGTGACATTCTGCAGCAGGAAGCGGCTACCAACTGAGGAACTGCTCTTGAATATTACCCTTAGGACTTGTCTTTTATTGGTAACCTTGCAGTATCCTTTGCTGGAGTTGTGTGTTTTAAGAATTCAGTGACTTGTCTACAAGGCTTAATTGACAACTCTCGTCACAGTACCAGCTGGGTCAGGTTGATCCCGAGTGCAATGCCAGGGAAGTCAGTGGCCGTGCATGGTGGATGGATATTTTGCAGCTGTCTTCTGTCATTCTGTGCCTTTTTGAGACTAAGGCTGTTGCAATGACCTGAATAATGTCTGCCATGTATGCATTCTGTGAATTAATAGAGTAGTATTTTTTGGAAGCAGTGCCCAGTTTAACATTATGCCCATGATACCGAGCTGTCTTCTCGTTTACACCAGTGCCATGCCATCATTTGAGGGGATATGACTTATAATTTGAAGCGCTATACCGGAGAGAAGACTCAATCCCATTATTTTATAGGATTTTTTTGAGATATAATAAAAAGTGATAAGAAGCGTTAGGTACTCTGTTTTTGTCATTGGAGGAGTCTGGAAGGAGACTTGGCTGTACCTTGTTGACTGTAGCTGTTGCTCTATATTTCTCCTGTTTGAATATCATCCTCCAGGATTCTGATGTTTGCAGGCACTTTCTTCCCCCTCCTTAAGGTTTAATTTGGATGTGAGGGTTTGTTTTGCCATCCTTAGAGCATCACCATACCGGCAGTGGGGATACCGAGCAGCGGTTTGTTCCTTCCTCAAATCAGTGGTGGTATTTCCCTTAACTGGAACAGGGGCAAGACAACACCACTTTGCCAACGCTGTAGGCCAGCAAAGATGTTACCCATGTGAATTTGCACGTTAACTTTCTTAGTGCTGCGCTCCTTCTTCAAAAACAGTTCCTCATTTAACTAATAAAGCCATATTTTTCTGATTTGAGCACAGAGGAATCCAGCTGAATTTTGTAATAAACCAGCTCTTTCAATACAGAAAAATAAGGGAATTTTTCTTACTGTGTGCCTTAGGACCTGGAAATGTGAACTTGATGTACCGACAGTGAGATTACATTCTAGCACTTCTTTACTTATTTTCATTTCTAAAATCGGTGAAAACATCATACATTTATCCTCCAAAATTTTACGCTTCCAGGTAGGATCTAGTTTAGAGCACAATATACAATATGTGAGCCATGAGAAATAGGACTCCAGCTTCCCGGAGCTGCAGAAATTGGCTATACCAACTTAATCTGAGTCTACCTCCCACAGAGAGGATGTAGGAAGGAAATGAAAAGTATATGTAAAGTTTTGTGTATTTATTACTTTTTTAAAATAGTTTTCATGGGTAAAATCTGTCTTTAATGACGCATTCAAACTGTGGTGCTGAGAAGTATTGCATAGCTAATGCATTGTTTTGTTTTTGTTTATTCTGCAGAAATGATGGAATTTCATTTTTTAGTAAAATTACCAGTGCTTCTTTATTATTCGCAGGTCTTAAAACGCATGACAGGCAGAACTGCTAAGTCCTCAAGGATTTTAATACCAGCTTCTTTGCGAATCTAAACTGGTTTTCCAGCCCACTACTTGGTGGGCCACAGGGGTTTTTACTGTAGTGTAATAACACATTTAAAGCTTCTTATGGATGGCTACGTCTGCAAATAAGCTCAGAAAGTAGAAGAGGAAGTGCATTGTGTTATCTGGAGTTGAGCAGGGAGGAGATTATCATAGGAGAGACCTGAATAAGAGGTGTGACAGTTTAACAGACTGAGGTGCTGACTCTCAGTATATAATAGACACAGGCAATTTCTAAAGGATCACGGAGTTAAGAATCCAGCCTTCACTCATCATTACGAGTAAAGAAACTTCTGGCTCTCTTGCTTGCTTTTTATGAATAGCGAAGGTGGAAAATACCAAGTAGTAAAGGACTGCGTATATTTAATTCACGTGTAACATTAGGGTTTATTTTGTTTGCACTTTCATTTTTCCCGTGAATGCTTTTAGGAAATAAATGTAATGCATTAGCCTGGATTCAGCTGGGCAATGAATGTCTTAGTATATGTAATGTGCAACTCTAAGACAGGGACTGTCTTTTTATTTTAGACAGCCAGAATCCAAGTTCATAACTAAGGCTCTTAAGCAGTGCAATAACATAAAAAAGCAATACCGGAATTTCTCAATTATAATTTTTTTTAAGGAAATTTATAGACTTACAGTCTATATGCAAGGCTTGGCATAAGGGAAATTTGGTTTTCCATCAAGCTCTCTAATTGATCTCCTTGCCATTCTCGTACACCACGTAGCTTTCCTGAGCTCATGTGACTTCCAGATTTGCTCTAAAATAAAGGAGACCAAAACGTGTCATTGTGATTTAAGTTCCTTTATTATATTCACTAAAACAAGTCGACGGATGAAAAGTCTTCCAGAAATGCAGGCAGGCCTCGTGGTACGGCTGCGCAGGCCTGCACAGCTTTGCGTGCAGTACGCGCCCTTAGAACGCCAACCGTATTTCTTGCGTACAATATTTATACTTTATTCAAAACTAGGGCAGTAAAAATGATTTAGTGAAATTCACAGCTTTTGAAAGATATTACCATACTAGAGTATGTGCTCGAAACTTTCTAAAAATATTTATACATGCATACGTTTAAAAAAGGATGGATTTGCAACATAGTGCAACCTAACTAGCACGTGCCGTTAACGAGCAGGTCCTCCAGCCCTCCACGGCTCCGCCACTGCAGCGCTGAGAAGTGAACGCCACGAAGGCGTAATAGGAGGTGAGGCAATAGCCAGCTTGTCTGGAAATCCTGAATCTACACTGGCATTATGTGAAATAAAATGCCAGACGCTTCCACCGGTGCCCTCTTTGATCGGAAACCACGGCAGTGTTTCATCTCGGCGCAGGTGGTTCAGTGCCTTCTGCTCCAGCCCCGCGCTCTCTGCAGGTGAGGATCAGCCAAATGAGCAGACACGCATGTTTGTGTGTGTGTGTGATGGGAATTGATGTGACACTGAAAAGCTCTTGTAAAATAGCAATCGTGCTGTCCAGTGTTAAACCTGCCTCAAGACCGAGTTACCTTCGTGACCGTATAATGTGGCCAGCTAAACATTAGGCGGCGTGGCACAAAGACTTTGTATACCTTTAAATTCACACTTTTAAAAATTTCTTTATTTTTAAAGGCTCACCATTGTCTAGTGTGCTGTAGAGATGAATGGCAGAGAAACTTAAACTCAGAGATTTGGACATTTAAGGCAGTTGGAAAGGGGATGGGGAGAGAGCAGGCCTTGCCAGCCACATGATACGCCAGGACAATACAATAGGGACATTGTATTCTCTGAAATCTGGCTGAGGGAGGGGAATCTGGCTTCATGGACAAATCCCACAGTAGGAACGTTTCTTTTAACTCCACAGCTGACTTTGGTAGCCATGAGTTTGTGGCAAGCTGCAAGGCCTCATTAACGCTGCTGATGAGTCCAGGAATAGGCGGCCTTGGGCTGCTATAACCTTGCCACGGACATAGCGTTGACCTCACGGTGTCCTGGACATCTGGGATGGGGAACCTGGCACCACCGAAGCATTTGTAATTGTCTGACACCAGCAGTGTAGAAGATATTGGGTGAATGATTACTAATTAGAAAGATTTAATTTCATTTGGTCTTCAGTAGGACATGAGGAAGAGTACAGCTCCATCGTCATTAGTTACACATTTTAAGAGTCTCATTGTGCATTGCCTTATCTGTCTGACAGCCAAGTTGCTGGTGTTCTTTGAGTGACTTTGACCTGAGGTGCTGAGCTGTCTCCACTGCCCATGAATTCAGGAGCACAGTGTGGTGCTTGGATGCTGCCACGAGCCAGGTTGCTCATACTCTCCAGGGAGGCCCAGCCAGCAATTTAGAGCTGCTCTATCTGTAGCCTGGTCAAAAGCAAGATGTATTCGAAAGCCCAGGAGTAAAGCTAGCGCTGCGGTACTGTTGCCCTAGGCAGGTGCACAAAGAATCAGAAGTTTCTTGCTGAGTGTTTATTCCTCCAAGCTCAATTTTACAGATGCAGGTAAACTGAATCCCTTCTTTCATCTGCTTGTCCAAACAGGACCTATTAAGGAGCTGTCTGGTGTTTTACAAAATTCCAGTGTAACTCCAAATCTACTGCAGACATACTGCATCCTCTCAGAAGAGTTTTATCTGGTGTTTTAATGTTGCTTTTCACCCAAGTGTGATGTATTTGACACGTATAAAATACATATTAAAGTTTATAATTATATATGCATACACACCCAGATTCATACAGACACAGACCTAAAGGCACAGACCAAACCCAACCACATCTCTGCTGTAGCCTGCTGGAAGTTGTTGAACTTTTATAGAAAATCAGTCACAGCTCTGCAATTTCATGCTTTATCTTTTTTGTTACATGTATGAGGGAAATTATAAACCTTGTAATTTCTCTCTTACTATATAAAAAGCTTTAGATAACATCAAGATATAGAAGTAATACAAAATAAGATGTCTTGATACATTAATGAACAAGATCTAACATAAACACTGTACACCTCAATGGCATGAAGAGGAAAAGAGAACAATTCAACCTTGAATGGTAGGATTGAAAAACCTCTGTGGGGGGAAAAATAGAGAAAAAAACTTATGAGGAAGAGGGCTTGGAAAGGTAAGGCAAAGCAAAACATGCTGTAAATACATAAGACTTCATTCCCATCTTATTTTAAAATATACAAAAATTGGTAGGTGGTTTGTGGCAGTGGGGTTCCTGCCTTCGGACACCTGCAGAACTGTGTGCCAGGGCTGGGATCTGACCCCAGCCAGAGAGTCCGTGTGTCCCTGTCCCCACTGCCACCATCGCTGGGCTCCAGAGTGTCCTGTCCCACTAGGCAAAACCCAGCCCTGCTCTTGCATCCTTCCAGTCCTCCTATTGGAGATCTAAGCTTAATACAGGAATATTTAAATGAGTTGAACATATGGCCTATAGCACTGTAGAGAGCTCTGCTAGGCCTGGACAGCCGTGTCCTCCTCCTGAAGCCATGAAGATGATGATGCTCCAGAGGACAGGTGCATGCGGCAGGGTGGGCTGCGCCTCCTCTGTCTGTGGATTCTGCTTTATTCCCTCTCTCAAAAGGTAATGACAGTATTTGAAGACCAAGCTTTTAAAACTGGCATCTAATTCAGTTTCATCTGAATAAATTAAATCACCAGATCAAAGCCACTGAGCAAATGAGGACATATATTTGGTTCTTTAAAGTATGGTAGTGTTATAGGTACCTGTCATTTCTATTCCGGATAGAAAAAACTTAGTGTTGGACTGGGGCCAGGGTGTTCAATGTCTCGGTGAGATGGGATAAATCTAGGCCTAAGAGCCTGCCTCTGAGCACCAAGCTTTAAGTAGTTGACTTAAAGAAATGACGTAACGACAAGAAAAAATAAAGATCAACACTCCGTGGTTTTCTGATCCTCCCCATTCTCAAGCCAGGACGTTTAGTTGGATGCCATTAGTGAGGCAGCAGGCCAGAGAAAGATACGGGAGAATTCCCAGACGTGTTTTCCAACCTTTGCTCTGCAGTATGCCTACTTCTGCAAATGGGTGTATTTATCTCCCAAGGCACGTTCAAAGGCATCCTTCCTCAGCCAGGCACTTCAGGTGAGGGGTGCGAGCGGGTGCGGCGCCGGCAGCTCCCCGACAGCCTGAGGACTTGCCCAGTACCGGGTCGTGCCCTCGCCACAGGCAGCAGCCTCGGGACGTGAGCGGTGACGGTGGCGATGCCTGCGCTCCGCTGGGGAGATGGGCTTTCCTCGGTACGGACGGGGGGAGTCTCAACGCACACAATAAAAACAGAGGAGCAGAAAGTCATAGGGGAGCAGGTTTGGGGTAAATGCGGGGTGAAGGCAGCTGGAGGCTCGGCTGGCATGGTGCTGTGCATCCCATCTCACCTTTGGTCCTTTAATTTGGTTTTCCGTTCTGCAAGCAGTTATACATGTGCTTAATGCAAAACGTTTTGCTGGTTTTGTGTGGCAAGACTTTTTCTGTGCTTAAATTCAACATACGTGTTTCTGGCACAAGGCCTGTAGATTGATTTCAGCTGCAGTTTTTTAAAAAGTAACGTTCAAAAGTTATGTCTCTACCTGTGGCAGTTGAATTTGTCACCTCAAACTCCACCTTCAATTGGCAAAGTTTTCTTTTACAGCCACATTTTAAAAGGCCATATTATTTAATCATAAAGCAATTTTCCCTGTTTGTGTTTCTGGCTCTTTCTGACTGTTGTTCCCTGTGACTGGCTAATCACTGAAAAGTAAATAGATGCTTCTTCCCATAAAACCAAATTACTGGAGTGGGCAGTGCAAACTGCATGTTATTGCACGTGGGGTGCTAGAAGGAGGAAGAAGGAAAAACGTTTTCAAATACCTGCAAATACCCATCCTAAAAATCTTATGGATGGTGGAGATGTGGGGGAAGAGAGAAAGGAAAGAGTGATTTTAATTGATTAGCTTTTGCCCTCTGGGTCTAACCTGGGAGTAAAGCTGAGGATACATTATCAGGATGTACAAAAATCCCGAAGTCCCCAGTTTGACTCATCTGCAGAATTGCATTGGTGCGCTGAAAACTGTGCATGCAGTGAAGCTTATTCTGTGAAGGCTCGACTGCCAAAAATAAACCTCATTGGGATTCCTGAGATGGCTGCTGTCAAGGAAAGTCAAATTTGGAGCTTTAAGCATGCGAACAGTGTCATTTTAAAAAGTCTGTTCACCAAGGAGATAAATAGGGATTAGCCTCACAAGCTGCTTTAACTCCCCTACATCCTAGCGTGTGCCGGGGAGGGAAGGTACGAGGCGCCGGTGCCAGGAGGTTGTATCGGGGTTTGTCCTGTTAGCCAGATCCTGGCCAGCGCTGCTGCAGGAGCGAGCAGGGATGCTGTCCCCTGGCAGAGAAACCCTCATAGTGTGCCCGGGGTGGTTGTAGTTGTCATGTTCACTATGAAGTTGTACCTTCCCCAATATGGGCTTCCTGAGCCATTTTTCTAAGTCACAGGTTTACTGAAGGGCAGACTGGGGGAAAAAAAAGTTGTTTCAGGTTGGGTTAAAGCATCCTCAGCCCTGTGGTTTTTGTGCCATAGCCATGTTACTAACTGGAGCAGGCTGAGAGCTAGGAACTGCCTCATACCCATTCTCATACACCAGCTGAAAGGGCAAAACCAAACCAGCCAACCCAGAAAATTACGACGTATCTTTTCCAGAACGGTGTTATTTGTGTTTCTTTTAAGTACTGTCAGTTGAAAAACTCTCTCTCTTCATAGGTACTTTTGTCATACTGAACATGCAGATACCTCTTTATGGTAATTCCTTTCACCGTATTTTTGTCAAAGTTTTCTCGATGCGTGCGAACCATGAATTTTTGGTATAGTTTTTGGATAAATTGTTTGAGCCTGAAAGAGCTCTGAAAATGCTTCAACAGAGATACTAAATCAACAGCAGTCTTGGCACTGCGAACAATTGCCAGGTACATCCTGAAAGCAGTTCCTTCCTCTTGTACGGTTCCAACAATATCATTAAAAAAAAAATCTTGTCCTTTGTACTTCCTCCCCCCTCCATACATGCACATATCTTGTAGTAAATTCATTTTTCAGTCCTGACTTTGTGCAAACACAATGTTATGCTGCAAGCATTAAAAGGCAATTTAGTACTCAAAGGATTAAAAGCTCATGTTAAATTGAAGACTACACTTGGCATAAACATTAAAAATTGACAGAACACCCTACACATTAACTGCACCAGGGCTCCATAATTAGCATTTAAAAGTAAAACATCATTTCCTTACTGTTTCCTACTTACTCATTTATAATGCATTTATTACAATATGGATGTGAATATGAGGCTTTCCACTATTGTCAGTTAGTAAATAAAAAAAAAACAACAACCTACTTCTGTTAGAAACATGGGCCTATATACAGGGAATCGGGGATGAATGGTTTGTTAATCCAAATCTCAAATGCATGATGAATCAGCAGTGACTAACTAACCTCATTCTAGGTCTAATTGTCTTATGTGAGCATCCACAGAGAAAGCTCGGGGCTCGGCAGTCTTGGGTTTCATTGTCTAGCATCAGCAAAGGGAACACAGGATAAACTCTACTTGTTGGGATTTTGATGTATTGTGTTGGGTCTAGTGTTGTGCAATGTGAGAAAATAGATATATGGTTCATCCTGTAATGTGGAAAATTTGTTGCAGATTGGAATTTGAATGCAAAAGAAAAAGAATGAGAAAGCCAATCTCATTAGGGAAGCAGAAAAGAGAGACTATCAAATGTTAAAGGGATAGTACTTTATTGACTTATTTTATTTTTGGATGAGATAGTGTTTTGTTCATGCATACTAATGCAGACCTTTTTTGTCATTAAAAATGGAAGGTAGGATGGCCAAGTGCTAGCTCTGCTGGGTTTCAGTCTATTTCTGTGTTTGATTTAAATCATGCCCCATGTCTGCACTGCCATGGCATTGCCTATATTACATCTGGCTTGAGGCTTTCTTCCTCTTCCACATCCCCTAAAACCACTTTTCTGTACTTCCAACAAATCTATCAGGCTTCAGCCAAACCTTTTCTTTCAACAGATCCATAGCTCTAGATGCCCTGGGAGAATTTTAATTAGGCTGCTTAGATCATCCCGGGTGTCATTTGATCAAGATTACGATTTGCCAAAAAAATGTCTCCGCGTCCAGACCTGGGTCAGCAAGCAAAGGTTCTTTTTCTCCAGCACAAAAGGAGATATTCACTCTGCTGGTCAAGGCAACCACCTTCAATTGTGTCTGGCTTTCCACTGGTGCCGCGTATCGGATCAAACCCTGGCGCACTTGCAGGGGTGGGTTTGCAGATGCCCCGCGTTCGAAGCGCTGGGGAGGGAGCCGGCCACACCACTTCTGTGAAAACCCACCACTGGTTGTCCGTATCCAGAAATGCGGCAACATGCAAATGATCTTGAAAAAGCTTCACCGTTACCTCTGCACGGCTTGCTGACATGATAAACTTCTTTTTGTTCCTGCTCTGAAACCTCACATCATATCCCGCGTCCTCCAGGGTCACTGCTGTGTGGAAGACAAGACCACGTTTTGTTCAGCCTCTGTGAAATGCAATTAGAAGCCCCTCCGCAGCCAGCAGGAGCTTAAGTTAAAAGGAGAGAGGGGGGAAAAAAGGGACCTCCCCGCTATCCAGCAGTGTGTTGACTTTGAAGTCCTGGGCCATCTTTTGTCCCCCCCCAGAGGGCCTTTAATCAGGACCTTTGCCTTGTCATTCGCAGGGGGGGGGAAAAACCTGACACAGTTGGTGGGGTTGTCCCTGTGTGTGCCAGGAAGAAAAGTCTTTGTCAGAAATTTCCACTGACCCAAGCACTTTGTTTCTTTGTCTCTCCCAGACGACTGTTTGAACTAAAAAGAAGACGAAAACTCTCGTATGTGCTAACAGTATTTTAATAGGGAGCCCGGGTGACTTCTTGCGAGCTTTCCTGCCAGGTCCAAGGCAGAGATGAGGCTTTTGGTCTGAAGGACTCTTAAAATAAACCCAGCTCAGGCAGCTTTTTATAGCCTTCTCTTCTGCGTACGTCCTGGGTGATATAAAGAGGCTCATGCCGTAATATTGCAAGACGCTGCTAAGTAGAAAGACTTAATTATCATATTATCTGTAATATTCTATAGACAGAAGCTCAACTTGGTAATGATTAACATCTTATTTTTTGTTGTTTGCATAGTAGCGATTTATAAATCAGCTAAAACTCCTTAAATAAATAGCCATAAACCCCAAGCATCATACACATTATATAAATTTTAGAAAACGTGGAAGCACTAACGTAGAGAAGCCTGAATCTGGCCTTAGTGCCGGGAACTGTATCACAGCCCCAGCCCTGCCAGTGATGGACTGCGCAGCCCCAGGGCAGCCGCTTGCCTCCTTGTTGCCAGAATGGAGATGACAGAGGGCTAAGCGGGAATGATTTATGCTCTGTTTTCTGTAGGATTTTACAGATGAACAAAATGCTCCACTGAAATGCTGAGAATGATATTAAAATTCAGGTTGCCAGTGTTTTACTCATGAAAAATCTACTTGAGCTACTTTTTAAAGAAATTTTTATGTATCTGTTACAATCTCACTTTGCTGTTGAAATATGTACAGCTAGACTCATAACTATGACTTTTATTCCTCAGGTAGAGACATAAAATAGTACTCAGTGCTTTTTAAATGATATAAAATATTTCTAAAATAACTCCTCCGTCCCAGTTAAACAAACATTATCTCCTTACCCATTTTTCCATTCACATTTTGATATGCTGCAGCTTCTTCCTTACATTAAACCAGCTCCCCTTTAGAAAAAGTGAATTATTAAAAAACGGGGAGAAAAAAAGAGAAAATATTTTATAGGAACAAATAGATTAATAACTAACTGTGATAAGATCTGGCAGTCTTTCTTAGAGGTGTGTGTGGAGTAGAACATGTAGCTCTGTTATCAAAACAGGTTAAAGTTTTATCATAACTCTCATGTATTATATTGGATTCTCAAAGCACACCTTCTCCAGTAATGCCTGGAATAATCCAGACTGGATATAGATCAACTAATCAACTGAATCTCAGGAACAATAGCTCAGCTTTGGTATCAATTTTACTCTTTCGGATACCTCTCCAGAACCTTCCTATCATTAATCTTTATTTGTATTATTTTGTATTTGTCCCTTTCTTCTTGTAAATTCAAACATTTATTCTGAAGTAAATGCCAAGCCTCCATCCTTGCAGATCATTCATGTGTTCCATCCCATTTATGAAACATTGCATTACAACAGAAAATAAACCTGCCTGCTCCTGCTAACACAATAACAATACACACAGTATTACATGCAACATGACTGACACATTAATTAATAATAGAGGGACTTTCCGTAATTTATCTTGAAACTCCACAGTCCTGGCTCTCACTAGGTTAGCTGTGCTTTTCTAACTTTTTTTGCTCTCTCAGTAACTGTGGTTTGACCTTGCAAAGGCTCTGTCCCTAATCCAGCAAAATTTATAAAATGGTGCTTAAGTCTGAATGCCAGAACAGCCCTGGTAGCTTCAAAAGGACTTCTTTTTGCTTAAAGTTAAGCAGATATTTAAGTGCTTTGCTAGCTTAGGGTCAAAGTGTTCAGCACCTTGTTGGACTATGTCTTATCTACCTCCTCATTAAAGAAACATCAGAACATTTGGCATGTCTTTATCAAGCAGAGAGGTGCAGCCAATTGACTTTATGTGACAGCTAAAAGTGAAGGAGATCAAGGGAGCTTGAGAGACAAAGAAGTTAGGTTTTTGTTAGAATCTTAAATGAAAGAAAAATAGCATTTTGAGAGCTAGTAAAAATTGTTTCTTGTGTTAGAAGGATTTTATTTTCAGAGGACTTTAGATCAGGACTTTTTGAGAGATTTGGATGTGTGGACAGAGGCTGGACTAGAGCAGAATCTATCTGCTTATTTTGTTGTCGACCTTTTTGTTGCGAATACCGTGACCTTCCGCAGCGCTTTGAGCATAGACTGCTGCAGTCCCAGGTGAACATGCACAGAAGAATTGGGAGCCTTGAAGAAAGTATTAGCAAGGCTCTCATATAATTTTGACAAGTGTGTTAGAAGCGGCAAGGTGGCTGGTAGGCTTAATACGGAGTGAAACCAGGCAGCAAACTTACAAGAGGTCAACTATATGACGTGAATCGATCTCCAGTGTTTCCAAAACGATGAACAGGGAGAAATTTTCTCTTTTGGCCACAACATTAGCTTGATCAGTTCTCATGATACAAATTAAAAGGTCATTTGCATTTATATTTCTGTTAACAAAAACCCTGTGTGTTTTAAACACAGCATTGTGTCTGTGCTTTCTCTCTCTCTCTCGTGCTGTAAGGTCAGCGCGAGTGCACGATGGGCCCTTTCGTTCCATAGCAGAAGGCTGTGAGGTCCTGGATGAGGTTCAGCTCTCACCGGAGGATCAAAGAGTAGATGAAACTGTTGAAACTGGGCAGCGTTCAGTTTTTGGTGCTACCTGCATTTGTCTCATTTGATGTTCCTCCCCTGAGGAGTGGGAAATAACCATATCCCTTGTCTCCTGTTCATTGTCCTGCCTGTTGGGTTGCAAAGTCTCTCCTTCCACGTGGTTGTGCCGTACCTCGTGGCATGACACCCATATCAAAAGTTTTTTCTGGAGCCCAAACAGTCAAGTGGGTCGGTGCAGGGGAGATGTGCCAACACCGGTGGCTCGTGGCCCACTAGGATGATGGCCAAGGTGCATTTCTAGAGGTGCTGAAAGGTGGAAAAAAGGTAAGTGTTGTCCCTTGGGTGATGGTGGCCCCTGCTACAGGGACAGAGCTGGAGTCTCCCAAGGACAGCTGCGTTTTGGGCAGATTTTAGGCAGTTTTCTCTTATTCAATGCCCATATCAGCAATGTTTAATCAGCAACGCTTACTATGAGATGAGAAGTCTCTCCTTCCCCAAGCCAGAGGTCTGCATGGTGAACTGCCTGGTTTCCCCCCACTGCATATTCCCCATAGGAGGAGACTTTTTCTGTCTATGCCTTTTTTTCTACATCCTGAAGCTTAGATGCCACTAGAAAATCCTTTTTTAATAAAAAAGCTGGCATAAATGTAAACTATGCAAGTGTCAGGTTTACATTTATCCTTATAAGGCACATCAGCAGTAGTTGTGCGTTTCTGCTAGGCTTATTTATTAAAGTGTTCTGCACGGCAAAGGAAAAATCTCCAGTGTTATTTTCAGGCTCAGTGAACTCCAGAATGTATTTGTGAGTTTTCCAGTTATGATGACATCAGTGTGGAAACGCGAGGAAGGGGACTCAGCGACAGCAGGCAGCTTTCCTGCCACTGCTAATTTACTGTCTTTCTGAGAACCAGATCCTAAACACTTGAAGTATTAACATCATTTCAGCTCTTAAGTAAAACTAAAGAAGTCTTTTCATCTTTCCATTGAGTGGCGGGCTCCTTAAGTAGATCACAAGCTTTATGCTGCTCTGTCTGAGTGAGGAGGAAAACTTTAATTGTTCCCATCTTCTAGTACAGGTATTGATTAATAAAACGTATTAGCAAAGATCTTGGCCTACTTTTTGCACCATCAAACAAGTACTTAATGACTGTATTACTATGAAAATGGCATCGCTTTAAAGCGTTGGATTTGAGCCCCTTTGTACTTTGCTTTCGTTTGATTTTCTTTTTTTTCTTATCCCATTATGAACAATAAAGTTTCTGCTGTACTTTAATATTATACAGCGGAAGGGAGAGGAGCTGGTGAGTAGCTCCCAGTTGAGGGCACTGAACTCGGCCAAGCTGGGAGCTGCGGTGCCTGGGACGTCCCCAGGCAGAAGGATGTGCTGCCAGCGGGGGAGGCTCTCTGCAAGTGCAAACTGGTCAGCAAGCAAATATTAGATGGTAAATCTGTATAATTTACTCTAATTTAGCATTTGGTGGGTAGGAATATATAATATGACTCACACACTAAGAGGGAGAAGGCGTGTTTATGAGGAACATAACTAATAGGTGTGTGTAAGATAAAGAATGCTGCCTCCCACCTCATTTAATTGTCTTTCCTCCTTTGGGTCCCATTTGTAGAATCTCACTTATTTTACACCCCTTTGCAGCTTTGTAGCTACCTACCAGCCTACCTCCTCCCACTCCACGTGCCTGTGCTCACCAGTGTATATCATACATCATGCGTAAAGTGCCTGTAGTTTGCACACTTGCTGAGTGGCAAATCTGAGTGAGTTGCACCGATTTACCTTATTGTCAGGGCCCCATAACGCTCTCAGCTTTTAAATACATCTTCTCATATTATAGCTGGGAGTTCTTAGAAATCCTACCTTTTCGTAGCCTCAAAAAGCAACTTGACTTAGCCTTGATAAGCCTCTCCGGTTTGCACCTTGCCAGGCCATGATGTTGTACTAAACACTTTTGTTTTACAGCACTTTGAGCATTAGTGCAAAATTATTAAGACCTGACAACAATTTGATGCTTTCAGTCTTGATGCTTTTATCAAACCTGTCTTTGCCTGTACCTGCTAACGTGTTCCAGCCCAGCTGCCTACTAAAGTCAAGTGGGGCTTATGGTGACTGGAATGACAAAGCATTTCTTGCTGAAAAAAAGTGTTATTGCAGAACACTTCATAATCCGTAGATTTGGAATTAAGGCTCAACGTTTTATAGTACCGGTACTGGAAAGTCCCATGTCTATAACTAAAATATGCACCGTGGTGACAATAACGCTTGGATTTTATGCAATGATTTTATATCTAGTGCTGAAAATTGAGGTGCAGAGAAGTGAAATGAGAGTCCAACTGCCTTCCACACCAGGGAAAACCTGAAAATATCCCCACAGCTGACTGCTAGTCTGTAGCTGCTGGACCACACTCACACCTTCAATAAAGTGTATCTTTGGACCACACTCACACCTTCAATAAAGTGCATCTTAGTCCACCTTTGCGGACATGTAGGTCTGCGGCTCTGTTGCACGGGAGTGGCTTGGGTGCCACGCTGGGGTGGGAGGAGTGGAGAAACACGGTTGCGTTGCTTAAAATAGCCAGAAAAGGACCCTTAGTCCTTTCTTGCCTTGTTCCCTTCACATTCACAAATGTTCATCTCTGTGTCTCCTTTTTTTTCCATCCTTCCTAGGGGCGATGACTGACAGATTAATATATGTCTAGCTACGTGTCTTAGAAATCAAAAGGAAGGTGCTGTCAGAATCGCTTGTCAGAAAATGAGATTAGGCACACTTGTCATTTGCTGAGGATTGCAGTCTTTCAGAGATAAGGTTGCATTTAATGAGTGTAAAAAGCCTCCTTGTGAAAAAGGGGGTGGTGCAGGAGGGAGAGAATGATTATTTTTCTGGTGTCAGCTGAGTGCTTTATCATATAACTTGATACTGTGGCACCCTGGCAGGCACTGATAATGGCTGCTGGGGCTATTGCACCTCTTCAGTTGCTCTGCAGCTTCAAAAGTGATGACTTGTTACCTGCTTTTAAACTCTTCTTGGATGTCGAAACCCACTATCCTAAGGGAAAGAAGCAAAAGCATGTACAGTGTGTTTTAAAGAAAGACCTGTGAAAACACACAGCATAAAGGGAATGTGCTAAATGTATAGCCACTTTCCCCAGCAAACTATAAAGAATACTCAGCGGGTTTCAGTGAAATATGGAACTTGTCTGACAAGTGAAGGATAACTAATGAGAAACAGAGCTGTATCCCACTGAAACCAATTGTGTTTTGTTATGGAAAATATTTATCAAGCTTTTTTTTCATTTGTTGGTTCTCCTAACAGCGCCATAATAACTCCTCTTATGTATGTTATTTGGTTTCTCTCGTGTACATCTCAGTTATTCAAATCTGCAGTGGGGTGGGTTTTTTTTGGTTATCAATTGGATATTATCATATCATACATGAATATTTTAGGTGAATGTTTCATTCATCAAAGTAATGGTCATTCTTTTGCCAAGTTAATGTCTTCGCCTGGTTTAGAAGCTGGCTAAACGTGCAGATTTATTGTTCATAATGTACTATCTAAATATGAGAAGACAGTCAAAAATAGAATTTATCTGTTCAGCAGAAGAGACCCTACATTAGCTACATGTTTTTGCAATAGTATTTCTTTACTTGGCATACCTCTTTTAAAATTATCCTTGGAAGAAGAGATTTCTGTCATATATTCTCCTCATCAAATGAGATGTGATTTTCATTATTTTGCTTGAATGTTAGAAAATGAAAGAAATTACTTGATTGGTTTATGGTGCTGATTCAGCATTTTCTGGGCTAAAAATGACCTGAAAGACAGAATGGGATTACAGCACGCAATAATGGATGCTTTATTCAGTGATAAGAAAGTCTCCTCTTCTGACTGAGAAGAGGAGAATGAAAAATATTTCTCTCTTATTAGTTGATTCAGTACCCAGATATTGACAGACAAATTAATTTGAAATACTTCTTCAGTTGCAGAACCTGCTAGCAGGCAGAAATTAGGGGAGGATAATGGCCACAGCTTAAAAGTGGTGCATTTATGAAGTGTACTCACAGGAGTGCTAGTGGATGGGGAAGAATTTATATTTTATCTTCTTACTCAGTTATAGGATCTTACAAATGTTCCCAGTTAGACTGTAGCGTAGTAGCAGCTCAACAGCCCAGCAAGGTCTCTAGGAGCTAAATCCAGGTAACTCATGTTCCATCACATGTTTAGTAACTCAGAATTCAAACCATAGGAAGGTATACAGAAGAGATAAAATGCGTGTATTTCCTGATAGAAAAGCTATAGCCAGGAGTCGGTCCGGGGGTTCTTGCTCTTCGTGGTTGGCAGGGGGAAGGAAAGACGGCTGTGGTGTTCACCTCAAAGATTTTACAGTATTTGGAGAAGCTTGGGGGAGAAATGGCTTCACATTTGTAGGACAGTGGAGATTTCGGTGCAGCAAAGGGGCTCAGAAAATTATCCAACCTCCTCCAGGTGTGCAAAACCAGGCTAAATTCTGTCCTCGGAAACTGTGGAGACCACTTAGTATTTTATAGGACCAGGCCCATAAGGATAGGGAAGAGAGAGCAGCCCTATTGTTCCCTGAGCCCCACTTTTTATCTTTGTTTCCATTTGAAACCAAAATCATAAAACTGCCTGCAGAGCGGTTGCCTTGCTGTTCCTCTAAATGAGAATTCCAGCTTTTATGCTAATTCAGTTTCAGGTTTCTTTGAACCTGCAGTTTATGGGCCTCTGCTTAAAACTGCAATCTGTTCTGCATAAAAGAAGGGATTACAAAGTGGTTTAGTTTTGCAAATGCTGCAGAAAAATAAAAATAATAAAAAAGTTGCACTGTCATTAATATGCTCTCACAAAAGTTTTCTGCTTTGTCAAATGAAAAGCTTTACTTACACTGAGCACTTACCCAGTGATGTTATACAGTCCAGTAGTTCTGTTTCCTTCTAAAAGGTGCATTTACTTTTTGTATCACCTTTCCCCTGCCTCACTGTAAGCAGACAGGACACGAGCGCTCTGTCTCTGCTGGAAGGGCCGTGGACAAAGCATCGCTTTCATCTGCTGCCAGGAGCTCTCGGGGTGCGCCAGGCGCTCGCCCGCGGCGCCGATGCTGCACACACGCAGCAGCGCAGGGTCCGGCCTCCTGGCAAAACCCGGCCTTGCCACAATTTGTTTTTACTGACATCTGTTGCTACCTTTTTACAGCATAAACCAGCAGTGATTTTGTCATTGTTTAGGTCACTCTCAAGAACAGGTTTTCTTGAACCTCTTTAAAGTATTAGAGTTTAAGTCTTTTCTGGTTGGGACATTATGCCGTGGTTTGCTGTTCAAAGTCATAAAACTCCGCTGATAGCTCCATAAATTTTTTTCTTGGGGAAAAGAACCTGCATCTCCTATCCAGTAATGGACAATATTATGTGTGTTTTCAAAGCATTATGGAGGTCTTTATAAGGCATCGTAATCACGCTCCAAACTCAGACACCATCTTGTCTTCTGGAAAGATTAGCAGCTTAATGGAAACATAAATGTTTCCAGTCTTTCACAGAATACCAAAGAATTGGAATATCCAGTTTTCATGTTGCCAGGAAAAAGCTGCAGAACCTTCCAGGTGAGGTGAGGTTTGCCATAAATAATTTAATCCAATATAATCTGCTGTAATTTCAATATTCATTTGCTCCTTGTGCCAGAGATGGGTAATTCTTCTCTGGAATTACTCTACGACTTGGAAACAAATGTCTGCTGCTCTGCCTGCCGTCTAGGCGGCTTTAGGTCATTTTTATAAAATAGTTGGATCTGAAAACCTCTTTCGGAGAGTGAAAGATCTTGAAATCACTTTTGATCCAAGTTCAATGCACTTCATTTGGCTGTTGTTGTGGCAGAAACAAATGTCGACGCTGACAGAGACCACAGACAGATGAAAAAAGTTCTGGCAAGGTCCCACGCAGATAAGAGACAGAAGGTTTCAAAAACCTATCCAGGCATAACCTAAAACACGGGAAAGTATTGCTGTCACGAGTGGGGGAAGCTTGATCCAAAGGCCATTGAAATCATTAGGAGGTGGTGGTGGGTTGGTTTGTTTTTCCTTTGATTTAATTTGGCTGTGGGTGAATTCCTAAACTCCAAACTTCTCACTCAGAATTATAAACCGCGTTTTGTGCATGTATAATGTTCTAGAAGGAAAACAGAGGTCCTCTACTTATCTCTGAGGCACGAATAATGAACATGAGACCCACAGCTCTGCCAGTAAACCTTAACAGCCCTAGGGAGATGAGTGGGTAAATGCATTTCTGATTTTGTGTATGCCGAGATTTCAGGTGTGGCATGTGGTTAACGTTTGAAAAATCCAGTACAGACAAGCCTGTAGCTTAATCCAGGCTAAATTTATCAAATTAAAGTCTTGTGAGGAGTCTAGGCTTTAATTAGACCAGTTCTTACCATGTCAAGATGTGGAAAGTCTTGACCAAAGTGCTCATAGAATATATGAGCTGCCACACCTTAATATTGTGCATTTAATTCCTCATCCAGGTACAGTCTCGCCATCCGTGCAGTCCCCGACTCCTCTGGTTGTTGTGCAGAGAACACTCTGCTGGTTGAATGCCTTTATTAATTTATTTTTGGTGGAGACTGAAAACTGCACTCAAGCCATCCATTTCCTTCGCTGAGCTCGTGAAATAGCTGACGGACTGTGATGGCTTTTGGCCACTGCCCACTGTTTATTCTAGAAACCAGATGTGAAGCCATTCCTGTTGGGTTTCTAGAGGAAGAGATGGAAACTACCTCTCTGATGGCACAAGATTATCTTTGTTATATATATTTCTTAGGAGATGCAAAAATCTGTGGAATTTTAACAGCCACGGTCCATGCTGTTGTACAAATCTAGGGATAACCCTGCTAAGGTGGACAGCTTTGAAGAACTCTTACTGCCATTGCTAACAGGATCTGAAGTTGGCCATGATTTTTTAATTTTCTGATTAAGATGATTTGTCACGATTTTACCAGTGTTCCCACTCCTGATGAGACGTGCAGTGAAAGCACTGCAGTGTTTGCAGCCACGGTCTGAATTTGGAGCTGTTGTGAATGCGTTCGTCTCCTGCTTATCGTTGTCGTCTCTGTTGTGCACCTTCTCACAGAGTTGTCCCAGTGGAAACCACCACAGTCAGTGCAACTGCACCTCAGATAAGAATTTTGGAAAAGCCACAGTGTAATGTCGAGAAGGCAAGCTATTCTTAAGTGGATCATACAGTGCTGGAATAAGGAACAAACGAGAAATATTTGCATAAAATCCTGTCGTTCTACATCGGTGATTGGTAGGAAGGTTTTCTTAGGAGTTTTTCCTTGCGTATAGCACTTGTGTGGACAGTTCAGCCCACGCTGTCCCCCCGTGCCCTCGCCCGCTGCGGTGTTTGCTGTGGGCAGGGCTCCCGGAGCTGCGGCCGCGTTTCGTGCGTGGCTGCACACAGGTCACCGCGCCGGCTCGGGGACAGCTTGGAGCCACGCGCCCACCCCAGGGCCGGGAGAAGGGCAGTCCCTCATCATCTCCCGTCATCTGTGCCCCGTCCCTGAGGTGAGCTCGGAGCCGGGCCAGGACGTGAGCGGGTCTTTCCAAGCTCCCCTTGGATTCCGGGTGCGTAACACTGCTCCTGGCGCAGGTGAGGCCAACCACACGCCCAAAACCATTGCTCCGCTTTTGATTTCTGGCTGGTGTAGGTAGTTCTTGTCTTTTCCTTAGGAGAGTCACCTCCTCCAGGCTGAGCTCTGCCACAGGGGTTGAGGCGAGTAGAGCTTCTCAACCCAATTTCTGAGGATTTAGCTCAAATCCACATGGAGCCCACTGGAGTTTAATGCCATTAACTCTCCTAGCCCAGTATTGGTTTGAAACCAATTTCAGGATTTGAAATCTTGAAAACACTGCGTGGGCAAGGCCTTGCAAGCCCATAAGACCTATCTTAGCACCTATCCATTTCCTGGGAAACATCTCATTGTGTGGGGATACCGTGCCAATGAGCGTAACTGCCTCTCGTCTTCAGAGCAGCTTGGTTTGTAGGAGACATCATTTGGCTCTGACTGCCGTGCTTCAGTGAATAATCATTTATATAATAATGTATCTGTGCATTTATTTTCTGCGGTGGCTATTACTAATGGTGTGCGGCGCTTAAGGAAAACCTACAGTGACTAAGAAATCCATCGCCCGTTGACAATAACATTTGGTGCTGGAAGTAGAGTGTCGAGCGAGTCTGCAGGCTGGGGAGCCCTGGCCCCACCTGCCCCCCCTGTCTCGGGGTGGGGGGGGTACAGCCACTTTGGGAACAGCTGGAGCTCTCTGTGCCGGCCACCCTGTCTGAAGTTGGGGACATATTTTTTCCAGTGAAAAGCAAAATTATTATTTTTTTTTTTAAATCGCTAAACCCAATATGATATTTTTGATGGCGTTTCTTTCCGCGGAGCGGCTGATACCCGTGTGCGTGTGCCACCATCCCCGGGGCAGGGGGGGACTGTCCGGCTCCGCGGCCGCGAAGGGGTGTGTGTTCCCCCCCCCCGCCCCCGAATCCGCGGGGAAAACGCCTCCCGCGGATGCTCCCCCCACCCCACCCCTCCCTCCCCGCGGCGGGGACACCGGCGGAGCGGGGCGGGGCGGGGCGGGGCGGGGCGGGCGCGGAGAGGGAGGAGCTGACGGCGGCGGCGGGTGGAAGCGCCTCTCGCAGCGCCGCGCAGTGCGGAGCGGAGCGGCCGGGCGGCGGCGAGGGGTCCGCAGCCCGGGCCGGGCGGAGCAGCGCGGAGCGGAGCGGAGCGGCCGCCCCCCCCCCCCCCCCCCCCGGGAATTACAGGCTTGCGAGGTTGTTTCGGCGGGGCCGAAGGAGCTGGGGCCGGGCCGCTGCCTCTCCCCGATGGAATTCACCTGAGCGCGGCCGCGGCGAGCCCTGGACGGCGGGAGGGACAGTGCCCCGGCGGGAGCCCGCTTTGTCTCGGGAGAGGACGGGCATGACTTTTTAAAACCAAAAAAAAACCCCCAACCACCCCCCCCCCCCCCAAAAAAAAAAAAAAAAAAACAACCAACCAACAACCAAAAGCAGAAGGAAAAAAAAAAAGCCGCCCGAAGGAAGGGCCGCGCTGCCGCTGGACCCCGCGGAGGGAGGTGCGTTGGCAGGAGGGGCCGCACCGCCCCGGGACCCGGAGTTGCCGCCGCCGCACATGGTTTCCTTTGTCCTGCTGCTCGCGTAGCTCCGCGGCCGCCGCGCTCCCGCCCCACGCCCGCCCGCACACACGCACACCCCTCGCTCCCGCTCTCTCCTCCCAGGGAACCATCTTGCGGGGAGAGGGGAGGGGGGTGCTCGCCCGCCCGGGAAGGATGTCTGTCGGGCGGCCTGCGCGCCCGGCCCCCGGAGTTGTCCCCCGAAGGATTAGTTGGGGTTTGGCTGCGGGACTTTGAGAGCCGCGCTGGATCGGAGTTTCCCGGCGCCGCCGCGCACACGCACGCAACCTCCCGCTCCGCCATGAGCCGCGGGCCGGCGGCCGCGCGTAACCCCTCGCCAGCAGGTAACGGCGCTCGGGACAGCGGGGCGGGGGGTGCGGGGTCCGGCTCGGCTCGGGGGACCCCCCCCGGCGGCGGGGGGAGCAAGGGGGGGGGGTGCGGGGTGGGGTGGAGGGTGAACGAGCGCCGCGGCCGCCTCCGCCCGGCCCCGCGGGGTGAAGTCGGGGCGCTCAGCCCGGGCACCCCGGGGCGGGACGTTCCGCGGGGTCCCGCGCTGGTTCCGCGGGGCGCGGGCAGGTGCGCGGCGGCCGGGGCCGGTGGCGGTGCAAGTGCTGCGGCGGGGGCTTTGCCAAGGAGTGAGTCGAGCCGCGCTGTCTGGACAGGAAATATTTTAGTCATACATCCACTTGAGCGACAGTACGTTCCTTGATGAGGGAAAAATACTCCTTAGGACATTTTTTTTTTCCTTTTTTTTTTTAGCCCAGGGATTGCTGACTTGTTTCATTTCGTGTTGAAAAGGATTAAGCTGCGCTTGGTAACAAGGGGATCTATAGAGGAAGACGGCCAAAGTGCAAGGGAGGGGGATTCTCGCCCTGGCGGTGCGGGGGCTCGGGGAGGGTGCCCCCCCAAACCCGGAGGGCTGTCGGGGCATGAAGCACCCCGGGTCGGCTCTGTGCGCTGGAGCCCTGCGCTCTCCCTAAACCGAACGTTGCCAACAGCGTCTTTCCATCAGCTGCTCCGGTAGGACCTGGCAATGATGGGGATAAAGGGGAACGAAGAGAGAGTTTTACTTCTCTCGTGTAAAAGGGATAGCCAAGCTCCTCTTCCTCGCTTAAACATCAAGGTCTGAGCACATTGCCTTAAA
This sequence comes from Strix aluco, assembly GCF_031877795.1. Taxonomy (NCBI): domain Eukaryota; kingdom Metazoa; phylum Chordata; class Aves; order Strigiformes; family Strigidae; genus Strix; species Strix aluco. Next base: position 5,465,626 of record NC_133949.1, on the reverse strand, counting down.
GCACCCGGCATGGAAATAAAGGCACTCTGTTGTCTGCACAGGTTCCTGTCAATACAGAGGAGATTTTAGGTCAGCGCTGCAAAGGCACTGGATTTTATCCTCCGCGTTAAGTGCTGACTTGTTTTTTTTTTAAATTAATTTGGCTTTTTGTTCCTTCAGTGTTGTTGCATGATGTGACTACCTAACTACTAAAAAATAGTAGTTGCATGGGAATTGATACGATATCTTATCTGCTGGCAGAGGTTGTATTCACTATTGTATCACTGGTACATTACCCTAATTGCTCTTTTATATTTAAAGCCGCATTTTAAAGTAATGAAACAGGCAGTCAAAGTTCCATCTCACCGTTCAAGCCAGTGAAATGGGTTTGGGTTATTTTTATGGTAACCCAGGCAATGAGGTTTTTTCAAGTTGCTCTTCTATTCAGTAGTGTGTGGTCAGTAATGCAAAATGAGATTCGCTCTCGGACACGCTTTGTCTTTGTACAATTATTCCTTTTTTAGACGCATATTGTACTGATAATCATCTCCCAGTTTGCTCACGAGTGATTCTCAGGCAGGATGTATTGTGCACCACGTTACGTCCGAGAAGTGCCACTTCCAGCTTTCACAGCAGTGTTTCTGACTGGTTTATACGATAGCATAGAAAAAGATATGCCTGAAAAAACATAGCTTAAAAACAATCTGTTGGTTTATGCTTGGCATTACAACAAACTTCTTAAAAAAAAAAAAAAAAATGCTTTCCTCGCTCTAGCGTTTGGAAAAATCAAGCAAATAGGCAACTTAGAGCTTCCCTATGCTGTTTTGTTTTGAAACAGTAAAATAAAGTAAGAGCTGAAACTGTAAGAAGTTTGTTTGGTTTTTAATATTGGATTTTCTTTCTAATAAGAAAGAATGGGTCAGAGAGTTTTGACTTCTGAGAGAAGGTGCATTTAAAAAGACAACAACAGATGAAATTCACTGGAAAAGGTTATTATTTTTAATCAGAGAGCAGGCTGATTGGCAAGGTTAGGAAGGCATTGAGCATCTCTTAATTTGTTGGACTAATATTGGACTGCTCTTTATAGCACATGGCCTTCTTGATCTTTTCAATTTGTGCATTATTCACATATTTTCATTAATTTAGAGAAAGTCGTCACTGAATAATAAATCTATCATTGGGTAATAAATCCAGTGTTTACAAGGTATTTAACCGAGAAGAAATACACCAGCTCAGGTTTTAAATAAGCCAACAGCACTCTAGTAAAATCTGTCTAGAAGTCTGAAAAAGAATAAAGTTATTTTTAATAATTAATCATAGAAATCTGGTATGTTGTTAACTTGAAGTCAAACAAATTATTTCAGTGTATTGCTACACTGTGATATGCAGTCTGAAGCATATCTACTTATTTATCGGTAATTTCACACCTAAGTTTTTAGTGCAGTCAGGATATTTAATATATATTGCTTGTCTGATGGTTTTTATCTGGTTTTGAATTGCGAAAATCCTTCCCTTTAGCAAAAAAAAAGCAGCCTGCTTTCCAAATAGACAGTATTTTTAATTATTTTTGCTGAATCCAGTGAGAAAACAGTTTCTAGGAGAAGACTAAAATCTTTCTCAAGTGTTGCGTTTTATCCCTGTTTGCAGTATTTCATTACTGAGCACATTTCTTTCGATGTATTTTCAAACAGCAGACTATCTCTCAGCGGGGTTGGATCCAAGACACAGTCCAAAATTGAACAGCTCTCTGCATTTTGTGAATGTGTAGGTGGTAGAAGTTTGAGCTTTAGATGTATGTATGTGTGTATTATGTATGTGCGTGTGCGCAAACACAGCAGTACACAGATGCATAAACTTAATGCTTTCTGCTTTGGGGCCCAGGATGTTTGTAAAATTAACATTTGCAGTGTTACCTTCCCCCGTCTGGTTTCTTGCCATTATCATTTCTGAAAGGGGGAGCTCAGCGTTTTTGTGTGAAACTTAAGGGTTTTTAATAATAGGTGGAAAGATTAACTGGCATGCTTGCGTACAAACAGCAGCAGTAGATGAGGTACTAACACAGTATTAGGAGGAAAATCCTCCCACGGATAAAGATGGCTTGATGAAAAATAAAATGGATTATTAGTTTATACGGAGTGTGGTGTCAAGAATCAGTTATTCTGATGAAGGCAAATCTTAATGTGGAAATACATACTAAATACTAACATACTCTTTATTTTTCAAAGAGTTTGTCACAGCCATTTATAAAATTACTAACCTAAGTTATCAGCACTGCTTTAAAGATGGTAAAAATCGAATGGTTGACACAGTAGGGGTCTCTAGAAATACTTTAAAAATTAATTAAGAAATCTGCAATTCTGCGAATTCCCAAAACCATGCTGTCTGAGTCAAAATCATGACTCTTCTCCGTTGCAAAATCAATGTCAGAATGTATTGGATAATTACAGTACAAAAATACAGTTTCTGTGCGGCTAATACGTTGAATAAAAAAAATAATTTCTTTCTTTATTAAATAGAATCTTTCCAAATAAATATCTGCACTGCAGGGTGGTGAAGCACAGCCAAACAGCACCACCTTATGGACGTTTTTCTTGGGAGGCTGCAGCTTCCATGAGCTGTCTTGGTTTTGTCACCTGATTTGTTTCTCTAGAATATACATACATATGTGTGTATATAAATATACTGCCATGCCTTTTGAAATCTATCACTTGTAGAAAATGTAACTTTGTTTTTTTTTTTTTATTGGTCTTTCAGGCATCTGATGCCAGCTCTGAAAAACTGTTCAACGCTGTTACAAATAAAGGTAAGACTGCAATTCACATCACAAACATATTTTTTTCCCCACACATTTCTTTTCATGGCAATTTCAATGGGAGATGAAATGTAACTTGTCTTGCAGAAATGTCGCAATCAGCTTGTTAGTGCTTTTTATGTTTCTCTTGGTTTCAGACATGTTCTGTATGCTTGGTAATTGCTTTGCTTAATATAAAATATAGGCTTTAAATAATGCATTGCCTGCCAGGTCAGAATTAATTTAAATAACAATATTAGGGAATAGTTTATTTTACAAATGGCTTTAATTTAAGCTCATTTAAATAACTGTAAGAGTTTTCAAAATGTTTTAACTTGATTGTTACTCATCAGCTACATGATAGACGTGGAATTATGAATAGCCAATTTGCACTGCTGACAGTAATAACCAGCCAACGTTTAGTATTCACAGGATAATAGTCATAAACCATGGCTTACTGTGCTGTGTGCTTTCTGTAGAGTTAATAAATGATATAGAGGGCCACATTTAAATATTCAGTATCCCATTAATTTCTTCCAAACAGCAATCCAAAGAGAGAGTGGCTAATGATATAACAGTACATTAAAGGAAAACTTACCCTAAATCAGTGCCAGTGAGCTTCTGTGCAGCTTGTCCTGAAGCAGCGTTATTAGAAAGACTGTAGGCTTGGGGGATTTTCTATTTTTAATTCTTATTTTGGTTTGGTTTGTGTTTTTGCAAGGAGGGTCAAGGGAGCAGCTCCAGGCGTGAGTTGCACCAATGAATATAATTCAAAGCCTTCAAAATGCCTCTGTTTTTCACCCCACTGTCCTGCTTCTTGATGGCAGTGCATGATAACTGCTTAGTAAAAGGGTGTGCTTCTGTCTGTAAACCCACGGTGTTTTAACTTACTGGTTTTTGGAACGTTTGAGTCACTTTGCATTAGAAGAGACAGTTTTGATTAGCTTGAAATTTAGGTCTTTTTTGTTGACTACTTGTGGATTTGCTCAGTATTTGCCCTGTGTGCTTTTCACCCGGTTTGGGTTTGTTATTTAAGTGGGTCATTCTGGTGTTTTTCTGTGTCTTTTACTTCCACGAAGCTGTAGAGGTTTAACTGGGGACATGTATGTGACCCCATTACGTTTGGGATTCCCATGCTGATACGCCATTGCTTCTGAAGTCTTTTGCTGCATATTGAATTATACCTATATGTAATTGCGTTATGGATCCATATTCCTGTTTTTCATGTGTTAGCATCCTTTAGAAGTACAGTCTGGATTATTTCTGCTGTCTAACTAGGTTATCTCACTTGGCAAGCTTATATATCCTTTCTGATTAATTGCGTTTACAGGGTCCCCCTCAGCCCCTCCATAGAATAGGCGGCACAGATAAGTAGAAAGGACGAGTTGTGTGTTTGGAGTAACCCAAGGCCCCCAAACTACATGTGACTGCATCTTTATTTTGCTAATTCGCTGTAAAAAGCTTTGGCATTTGAGCAGCCCTTTCTTGGGACTGGGCCAGGGGGATGGAGAAGCCCAGGCAGTGAATCCACATTCCTGATGGAGGCCTGTAACCAGGGTGAGGGGCTCTCCTCCCCCCGGGAGGTGATTGATGAAGAGTAGGCCCCTCTTCCTCTTCCTTTCGTTTTCTTTTTTTTTTTTTTTTTTTTTTTGTTGAATCAAACACATTTCCCACATTCTTATTTTTGTTTACTTACGGAGCTTGATTCGTGGCATCTATTTGGTTGTGAATACCCATGCTTGACAGGGAGCCTTTTCTTTAGAGGTACTTTTCTTTGGTGATTTAGTTCCCTTGGAAGGATTAGGGTTTCTTTGTGTAGCCTAAAATCAACATGGGCTTTTCGAAGCTTTGCTTGGGAAACCGTACACAAATAAGCTTTTTAGTTGATGGTAGATTATTCCTTTGCCCCTTATTTCCATCAAAATGGCGTCTTTCTTTTCTCCTCCTGAGTTTCCCCTTAAAGCCATATGCTAATTCCTGTTGGTAACATGAATGACAAGGGAAGAATCAATGCAAATCCAGGTGCGGCCAAACTAGGCTGACTGGTATTTTGGGGGGTTTTTTTGTTGTTTTGTTGTGTGTTTTTTTTTTTTTCCACTGCGAGAAAGAGATTAAGGGGAAAGAGGGCGGAAAAAGCATAGGAGACAGTTTTGTTAAAGGGATTAGCATTCAAACTGCTAAATATCAGGAAAAGAGTCTCAAAAAAGATCCCCCGTTTGGAGATAATGTCAATAATTGCTTACAGCCAGGTGCAGGGGCTCTCGCTGGGGCTGGCGGTGGTTGGGAGGCTGTTGCCTTCTCTAAGTGTCTGCCCTGGGGACGTCTGACGACTGCCCGGGCGCTGTCAGTTTGATATATTCCAAGTTCAAGTTCTCTTTCTGCAATTCATTCTGTTTGCTTCCAAGCCAGTTCTTCCCCACTGTGTTGTCCATGGCTGCTTTTGCCAAAAGCAATAAAAGTCACTTGTAAGAAAGGTCAGATTTGCATTGGGTAAATCATGATGAAACCTTCAAAGCTCCTGGCTGATGGACCAGGCTGGGAGGGCTCGGCAGACTGACAAGTGGACATCCCTCCGTGTCCACAGCCGTTCCTCTCGGGTGTCCCACAGCTACCCGTGTCTCACGCATCCTTTTTTTTTTTTCCCTTGCCACTTTTATTTTGCAGAATTATTTATAGCTGAGGTAGCAGAAATTGCAGAAGTAATATATTTACAAAGCAGGTAGAAATCCTGAAGTATTTTAAGTCTTGTGTATGCATTTTGTCCCCTTTCTGTCATTTAGTTGTGGACTTTGAGGCCAAAAATGAGATCAAGCTCAAGGTGTGATGGATTAGTATGGATGTGCAATGCGGAACAGTTCCTTCCTCAGAAATACTAATAATTAAGAAATCTAGAGCAAAGTGAAATCACCCCCAAACCTCCCTTGAAGAGGTGGTAAAACCCCTTGAGGAGAAGCCTCTCAACTTCCTTTTAGGAGTTAGCTGCCCTTAGCGCTGAATGGGAAGACGCATCCCTAAATCTAGAAGGGTGCTGTGAGTTTTGGGGGTGGCACGTGGATGTTGGGGCCCCTCAGGGCTGGGTTATGTGTCATAGCCGAGCGATGCCGCATTGGAGAGGGCTGTGGGGTTCCCACATCAGCTCTGCGCTGCCACCGCTCCTGGAGGTCCCCAGCCCTGCGCCGCGTCTGGGGCTGGGAATCTGGGAGGGATGTGGCTTGTTCTCAGGGCAGGAATCGCTGTGGCTGAAATGAGTTGTCCCTGGTCATGAATCAGAGCCCTGTGCTTCATCACTTGGGCAGGAACACTTTACCTTGTAATGCTTAAAATTATCTAGGGAAATGATTCCCATGGAAATCTAGGTGGCTGTGTTGCGAGGTAGGCACCCAAGGGTCTGGAACCTTAGTAACGCTTGAAAAAGGAGCTGTTGACATCTGAATGAATGAGATGGACAAGGGATGGAAGAAAAGTGCATCTCCCACCTGCAGCTCCAGGTCTGTCCCCTCCCTCCCTGCAGGCTGGGCCCTTCCAGTTTGGGATTGCTGCTTAGTCTTTATGTCTTTGAACGAACATAACTTTTTCTTACCCTCTGAGAGCGTCAACCTTAGCACCATTAATCCTGACCAAAGTACAGGTTTTGTTCGTGAATTTTTGTAACGTGACTTTCCAGCATAATTAAATTCCATTATCTCTTAATAATTTAAATAGACACATCTGAAGGTGTAGAGCAGCCAGCTCCTACTACTACTGTGTATTTCATTTATGTTAACTCCCTCCTACGTACCCTTGGAAAACAGCTTTTCCTGGAGGGAGAAATGAGTCCCAAAGTGATGAAGTTTTCATTTGTGCTGTATATTGAAGTTTGCCTTTGATCAGCAACACAATTGGGCTGTTACAGCTTTTTATGTTCAAATTGTTTACAGGATGTTCATGTAAACTTTATGAATCCTTCTGCTTTGTGGCACCACCAGCTGTCAGGGAAATATTTATACTCTCAGCTGGAAGTCGATCAAGGTGTCTGGGTTACTAGTCTTCACTCGTGGCTGAAATATCGGTCAGATCAAGCCCTGGCTTTTTAGGCGGTTCTATAGCAATATCCTTCCCTAGAAAAACAGACGTATTGTTGTTTCTCCCTTCATTTGTCTGTGGTGAATCATTTCTTGAGGATCCTCTACGACATCTCTTTCTGTAAACAAGTAAGGAACTAGAGTTGGCAAATACTTGTCTGCTGATCCCATTCACAGGAGATCCTTGGCTGTAGAGAAGTGCTCTCGCTCTCTCCAAGTAAACATCCCCACAGCATCTCATGCTGAATGTAAGTCAGACGGCTTGTATAGATGGCATGTGTGCAATATTAACGTGGTCAGTACACCACAGACCTGGCTGCTGCTGCCGCCCTCCTTCCCAGGGGTCTGTAGGCACCTACCCAACATCCTCACTCACTGGGTGTATGCTCTCAATGTTGCTTTCAATTTTTGAGGGGGCTGCTGTCTGCATATGTTGGTCCTCCACGATACCTCTTTTCTCTTTACAGAAATGCTTCTTCCTAGCTTGCTGTTAGGGCTCCGGAGCAATCCCAGCGCTGCAGGAAACCCGCCCGTCAGCCAGCAAACCTCAGGGACTGCTGAATCATATGAGCAGTTCTGCAGATTACTTTTTTTGTGGTTGTTATGATGGCTCACCCTCCCAAAGTGATACCCTGGGTGATGGTGTCTCCTTTGCGTTTCTGGTGGAGACTTCCCTGGTGGCTTTGGATCTCTTGGTTTGCCTGTGTTTTGTGGGTTTAAATGACTTTTCAGTATTTTCCATGTGAAAGCTCGGTGTCTCATTAGTGAGGGACTGAGCACTGGAAAAAGCCTCCTAGTTTGAGGACCCCAGGTTTCTTGTAGCTGTGAGTTAGGTTAGAAGAACCAGTACATCACTTCCCTCTAACTTCCAAGTCAGGCAGATAGAAAAGTCAATATATATCTTGAGATGGTCCTTTGTTCTGATACACGAAAGAGCAAGGCAGTTATTTCTGTGCCATGAAGTCTTTATCCGAGCAAAGAATTTGTTCCATAACTTCCCCTTATGGCTTCATCTCCTGAGCACAAACCATCCATCTGCTTTCTATGCCCCTTCCTTCTTTACATGTTGATGGTTTTTTGGCTGGGGTTTGGCAGTCAGGTGGGGTTGCCAGTGCTGGGAGATACCATAGCTGTTCTGTAGCTGCAGAAAAAGGTCGCTGGATAATGTGGTGTACCCACTGTGCTCAGAGGGACAGTGAAAGTCAAAGGTAGCCTCTTCCAAAACCTGTCAGATTCTTAAATCCTAAAACTTACAGTCTTACAAAGCAAGAGTCTTCCAAGGCTTCACTGATAAATTTTTTAGTTAGTAATTCCAAACAAAACTGTAAATCAGCCAGCACGGTACAAGCACCTGTAGGCGCTGGCTTTTCTTGACCAAAATAGTGGAGGGAGACAGCTGAAAGTGTTGTTCTGGACAGCCTTGCCCATTTGGGCTGGTATCAAGTACCCTTTGGTGTTAGTTGGTGATTGCATTCCTCCAAGAGTTCATTTAAGGCTGTTGATTTTAGCAAAGTCAAACTATTCCTGTCTCAGCAAAATGGCAATATTTACTAACACGTAAGCGTATCTATTCTGAAGAGAGTATTTGTTTTACAGATTAACCTATATTTGATTTTCTCAAAAAATACTTATCAGCGTTGGACTGTAAAATAACAAATTGCAATATAATCCTTTCAAAGTAAGGTGGAAAAATTTTTGGGATAGGAGTGTTTTGATGACAAAGATCCTGACTTGACATACCTGCAATTAGTGGAGTCCAAGCTGGAGTCTGGCGTGAGATTTCATAAATGGAGCATCCTGCAGACCTCCCATATCTGGCCTGCTGTTAGTCTCTCCCTTGTAATAAAATGTTGTTTTCTCTGAAAATGTATGTTTATTTAACTAGGTCTCTTTTTGCTTCACAATCTGGATTCCATTCAGTCAGTTACCACTCCAATTAACTAACAATTATTTAACATTAACAGTAATTACAGACGCCAGTTAAGCGCCTACAGATGTCAACTGTTAGCTTTGTACCTAATCACTCAATGAAATGGAGAAAGTTCAACAAACATCAATTAGCCAAGCAATTAGTATGAGGTAGGAAAGAGCATGTTATCGTGTGTGAGCTGATTCAATTTATTTTATTTTGTCAGTAAAACACACACACACAGACAAGCAGCAATAAGTTGCTGAGATTAGATAAAGCTGTATTGTTTTGCTGCTTATACAAGATTTTTCCCCTCCTCTTCTTTCCCTTACATAACTTAAACGTGCTTTGCCAAGCATTTGTTATCTTATCAAATACATTTCATTTCAATTGGAAAAGCACAGCAATGTCATTTTCAGCAGAGAGGCAAAGACCGTTTACATCAGGTTTACACCAGCAGGCATGAGCTTCACCCCAGCAGAACTGTCACCTTAGCAAAGCTACTTCCGCGAGTAGGTTTAACCTTCCAGTTAAACCAAGGACCGTGTAAACACCAACGCGCTTACGCAATGGTTATGTGGTTTTAGATAACACTGAACGACATGAATCAGTTCCTTCATCTGATTTATCCACGTATTTAATGTTGATACTGGGTTGACTTGGGCTCCACTTAGGCTTGCTTAGTTTGTAAGAGGACAAAAGGGTTTCCTCAAAGGGTTCGTCAACAGGGCCTGAGCTGTCCCAGCTCAAGGGTGGGAACAACCTGCACGGGGTGTTGCCATTGCATGCGGCTGTCTGAAGAGTGCTGCGTATCCGCAGTCGTCGTGAGGAGTAACGGTGCCTCCAGCAGCACCGGGGAACTGTACGTTGTGCGCTTGTGTGGCTCAAAAAAAAAAAGAAGGAATCAGACAGAAACCGTTGATTTCTAGCCACCATCCAAGGTGTACTGCAGACCTCTCTTTTAAGATCTTTTGAAGACTGCAGACCTGTGCAGAAAGTGCTCGGTATGCAGCGCGTGGTGTACGCGGGGTGCCCGGGCTTCCCAAGTACCCAGCTGTGTCACTAACCCACCGGTTCACCCCCATAGTCCCTCTTTCTATAGGATCTAATGTCTTCTCACTTGGCACAATTTAACACCCCTTGCTCAGGCTGTGTTACATCCAGCTACTGTTACTTTGGAGTGCTTTTTTTTTTTTTTTTTTTTTTTTTTAAATTATCTCACATCCTACGGTCTTGACACTCTCTGTCAGTAGGAGTTTCATGGGGACATCTATATGAATTGTAGTTTTTTCTCTTTTTTATAAAGTCTTCATAACTGCTTAAAAACCCAAGCAAAGAGGCCTTTTTCTTCCAGTCCCTCAAACAAGAATGCCTTTTGCCTTCATCACCGCACCGACATATTTTAAATGTTTCTCCACATAAAATGATCCCACAAAGTAAGATATTATTTTATCATGCAGACTGCCCACAAAAGTCATTTGAATTAGTCATTGTTTTCCAAAGTACGGGAATAGGAGTGGAGAACCACAGGCAGATCTCGCCATGGCTTTCCAAAGTCTCAGCTTTTTTTTTCTAGAAAAACACAGTCTGAACATGTGAAAAAAACCTTCAGTGTGTGACTTGTGCAATAATATTTGTCTGAGTAGGCAGAAAAACTGAAATCGAGCTTTCAAGTGAGAGCTACCACATTCATTCTGGTGGCAAAGAAGACCTTGTGAAGGATGATACTTTAAACCGGTGAATTTTTAACTTTCTTGTGGCTCAGCACAGATTATCCAAAAGAAAAGGCAGGGCCTTGCCATGAAGCCACGCTGCTGTTTCTCAAGATACAGAGAGGGTTGCAAGAGGGCAGTTACAGTCTCAAGGAGCAGAATAAACAGACCCTAATTTGTCCTCCTTTAGGCTTCAGTTCAGTAATGTGGTTCATTGCTTGACTGACTTTAAACACTTGTTAACACCAAGCATTTACTTAAGTGCTTTGCTGGATGAGGGCCACAAGAGTAAATCCTGTGACACCCTTGAGACTTTCAGCCACCCAGGCATCGCTTTTATTTCCTTTTTTTTCTATCCCTAGCGCACCTCTGAGACTGAGGGGGGCTCGAGCCCCTTTAGCCAGTCCCTGTCCCCAGCAGGTCCCGCTCTCTTCCCCCACCTTGCTGCTGCCCTGGCTTTGGTTGGACTCTGTGAGCTGATTTCTCACCAGAAATCCAAATGCAGCAAGAAAAGGGGGGTGATTTTGCAGCTGAGTTGCCCGAGTGAAGGGTCCGGTGCAGGAGAGGGGACAGAGATGCACAAGGCAGAGCACGGGTGAGGCCAGAGGGGTTGCCCCCACCTTTGGCACTGGCAGGATCAGCCCGGCCACAGCACAGCTTCCCCCTGCGATCGCAACTCGCCCTGCTTGCAATTATTTAGTGTAACATAAACTATATTCGGAGCTAGATGTGACTAGTACAGCTGCCAGGAGCATGCTGAGAAATGCTTCAAGTAGCGAGTGAGTGTGTGTCTGAAAGGGGCGTTGGGTAGCATTCAGCAAGCTGTTTAAAAAAGCCAGAGTAAATGTATACTTAGTGGCAAACAGAAGAGCAGATAAACTGATTTAAGTGCCTTTTAGAGCAGTTAATGGCCTTGACTTACATATGCTAGGAGGGTAAGGCAGGAGCTGGCGGTGGGGTTCCTTCTAATCCAAAAAATATTGTTCTAAAAAATATTTTTCTCTTTATTTTTTTTGAGCTGAAGACCTAGACTCACAAAAGGAGGTTCAAAGTGGGGCCAGGGTAGAATTTCTAAGTCCAAGAATGTAAGACTCAAACCCCACCCGACTGCTAGAGTCTGTGTTTACTGCGGCAGGATTTCCCCTGGCAGTTGAAGTCCTGGCCTAAGGCATGCTCACAGCTTGCCCTGACCTCACCAGGGCCACCTGGCTTATTCCTATCTCCAGTTTACAGCCAGAGTTGCTCCCCAAACCCCGTGTTGCCCCCTCACCTAGAGCTATCTAAAAGTGATACAAAGTCTTTGGAGCATGGGCCAAGCCACCTTCTTCCTCAGCCCTCTGTGGGAACCTGATCACTGGGTTGATATTGTGCTCTGTGGCTCCTCCATGGGTTTTCACAAAACGTTGTGGGGTCATGAGGAGAGGTGGATCTGGACGACTTGGTCTGTTGGGTCAGCGCTCAGCCTGGGGTGAGAGAGGTGGCAGGAACCTGCGGCTTCGCTGCTGCGCATGTTTTATGGGATGATGAGAGGAGTGGGAGGAAGGACGAGGTGTAGTGCTGCTGAGCTCCCACAGTAATTTGCTATCATTTCCAAATATTTCAAGTTAGTGGGCACTTTTGAAAATTGGAGGCAGAGGAATTTGAGTGGCTTGTAATAGAAAACAGCTGCTGCAGAGCAAGCTGTGTCCTAAGAAAAAACAACTTCATGAACATAGGTCTGCTGAGTAATAAAGCCACAAATTAATACTTAGTTCATTTACTAGGTTGTTAGTCCCATAAGCACTTAAACTTCATTTGTTAAAAGAAACAGCATTATAAAAATCAAAAGCAGATGAACAAAAGCCCTGGTTCTACTTTTGCTTGCTGGTTTTTATTGTTGGTTGGTTGTACAACTGGAGCCTCTGCAGCTTTCAGCAGGTGTGATTGCTGCTTGGGTACAACGAACTCTGCTGCAACCATTTTGTTCTGTCCTATGATAGTAACTGTGATTCTTTTTCCTTTCCTCCTTGCTTGTGTTGATGAGATAAATGATTATTAAAATCTGACTGGCAATTTTTCATTGCCAAGCAGGACCTGCTGCCTCTGTGGAGGGGTGAGAAGCTGTGCCGAGAGTGCAGCACCTGCTGTAAATCTTAATCTCAAGTGTAGGTCTGCTTTGGAACTTGAAATAACAGCTCTCCTTGGCACCTTGGGGTAGCAGAAAGACAGCGTTGTCGTTGAGGGAACTGCTCTCCCAAGGTGGTCCTCAGTTTTGTTGGTTATGGGGGGCAATGAGACACTTCAGGCGTTGGTAGATGGAAAGTCTGATAAGGATGCTGAGTTTCTGATACTTCTGAGAGAGAACTGCTTGAATTTTTCCTCTTGCATGTGACTGTATCTAGATATAAGGTACCTAAACTGTTATTTAGATACTCCTGACACTCTTCCTGAGGTCCGAACAGGTCTTACTTAGTTGACAGAGAGCATGGGTTCTCACCTCACCTCTTCATCAGGAAAGACAGAGGAATGATCTTGGTCTTTGTTTTGGTCTTAATTCCTTGCCAGAAGTCTTGTGTTTTTAACTCCCAATCAAGTAGGTGTTGATTTGAAGGTGAGGATTGTTGCTGTATGAATAAACAGCCTCCAGTGTCTTTAGGATCTGGGAAGGAGTTACCGTGTGGATGGAAAAATGGAAAGCGGTCTTCATTTTGGAAAGAGCAGCGTGGAAGGGTAGTGCTGCCCACGTTCTCTGAACACATACCTCCAGCAGGGATGAGAACATGCTTGGGAGCAATACTAGCAACCATGAAACACCATGTATGTCCTCTTTCACCACACCAAAAGAAATCCCATGATTACATCAGACATGTTTAAAGCAGACCATTCTAGGCAGAGTTGTTTTGAAGACTGTGGTTCTTGAGTAACCAGCTCATTATAATCCAGTTCACACTGCACAGTCACGTCTGATTGCAGACAGGGTGAACAACCCTTAGAGTACACAAGCCTGTAAGCAGCTGGACTGATTAACTCATGCTGGTACCGGTCATGTAACTGTGCCTGTGGTGCTGCTTGTGGTGGTGCTCTTTATACCTCAAGAGAGATGTCATAAGTCATGTGAGGCCAGACCCACTGCCACTGCCATGAGCAAACAGGTCTCTGTTGACTATGTTTGGTTCAAGCTCCAAGAGAAATCATAATCTTTTGGTACAGAAGCTTGTACTTGAGCATTTGTAAGGTTAAAAAAAACCCAAATGGCTCTATGGATTGAATTAGAAAGCTCACGTTTGTTTTCTGTGTTGCAAAGGTCACTTTTCTTGTCTTGCAACTTTTCTCTGTGCTATGAGCAGTTTTCCTTCCTAAAAATTGGCTGTTGTACCTGTTCTTGTGTTTTCCCAATGGTTTCTCTAGATATGTCATGCCTAAATTAGAAACCTATGAATTTCCACTTGGAGGGAGAAGAAATGAGAGTGCTCGTCTCTGCTGAATGTGGTGGAGTTGCTAGTGCTTATCTTATAGAGTGTTTTCCTGTAGGTGCACCTGCATAAATATTTAACAAAAATAAGTATCTTCTTCCAGTGACCCTCTTTAAAGGATCATAGCCAAATGCTGTCAGGTCATCAGGTGCTGTATGTGTTTCCTGTGATGCAGGCGGGATGCCATGTAAAGTTTGTGTAGTGAAACCCAATTGGATCAGTCAGACAAGCCCAAGCCACTTCTTTCAGTGTGTGTAGTGATGACCAGCATGATGATTTCTGAAGGTTGCTTCTGCAGAGCCCAGTCCTGCGAGACGTTAGGTGTGTTTGTGGGCATCGTGGGTGTGAGTCCAACTTACTGGAACGGCCTCATGTGGACGGCAGGTGAGCCACAGAGCAGGAGAGAAGACTTGTGCCCCCCCCTACTTCTCTTCAGGTCACTCTAATGCCTTAGACATTGTGTGAGCCTTCCTGTTTTGGTGATGGGTCTCGATTGAAGTATCTTTTCCAACTGCTCGCATATCTTCTCCCTGTATCTATATGCTGACTCTTATTCTTAAATTACAGGTGTTCCGACCATGTTTTGACCTGTTTGCACAGCCCCTCACACTGTGCAAGCCAGGCCCACAGCCAGGGCTTGTGGGAATCGCTGTAATACAATTAAATGTTGATAATAATCATCTGGCAAGCTGTTACACTTGTCTGGAAAGGGCTGGGTAATATGTGCGTGTAGGACAAGTCTGTACGTCTTTTTGAATTAATAAAAAAAATAGGTTTGTCAGCAAGCCAGCCTGTAGTAAATTAACACCTTGCTTAAATAGTCAGCTGACAACTTGAAGTGGGGGGTGGCATTTTAATAGTTAAGGTGGTTTATTCTGTCTTCACATGCCCTGTCCAGCATCTCATCTTATTCAAATAACCTAATTGCTATCCAGCCTTTCAACAGCACATCATCTTAGCACCTTGCTGCCAAGACAGTTATTCACCTAAAGGCCTCATTATGTTTTGCCAGTCTTTCGGGGGCCAAAAATAACTTGACAATATCTGCTCGATACTCAGGTCTCTAAATGACAAACAAATAATTGGGTGAAGCAAACCCTAAGCACAGTGCAGCTGACACAGACCACTGTGTGCAGAGCCCTTAACGATAACAGACACCGCTCCGCCTGGTTCGTGTCAGAGCAAATCTTTAAGCGGCAGATAGTGCTGAGACATGAGGGTGACAGCTTGGGAAATAACGTGCTGGTTATTGCAGCCAGTAAGGAGGGTCTCTTCGGCAGTCTGTGACAAGTCACTGTCATTTTCCTGAAGGTGAATGGCTGACATCTTAGAACAAAGGCTTAACAATAGCATTAAAAAATAAAAATTAAAAAAATCACACGCATACTGTCATCTGAGAGGGCTTATGGGTGGGCCAAGAAGTGGTCCATCTTCCCCTTTTAATCTGATATTATAATTAATTTAAAGTTGATTGCCATGAGTGGCTGTGCATACTTAAAAATTAGATTAGCCAGTAAATTGTCTCTAATGATGGTTTTTATTGCTCTGGTAGGTTACGCAAAAGCAATGAATGCGCCTTTCTTTGAAGTGTGTTAATACCTCCTGAGAAGGCAGGAATGGCCTGTAGCAGGGGTCCCCAAAAGTAGGGTTCCCCCCAGTAAGACAGACGCCTTTGTTGTGGTGGTCATCCTTCAGCCCGCTGGGTCTCTGGCTGCGTCGGCGGGTGCACCCTGGCAGGGAACAGCCCGGCAGCCCGGACACGGTCGGGTGCCACGGGGCGCTGGGCGCTGCCCTTCCTCTGCTCATCGTCTTGGCAAAGCCCAAATTTCCAGAGGCTCCGGCAGCGTAGTGCTCCTGTGTGTCCACAGCCGTGCAGCTGCACGTGGGAAAGCACACCGGAGGCCTTTAGCACATTCCTGTGTGTTAGATTGTATTACTAATCCTACCTGACTTAGTGTAGGCAATAAAATAGAGTGGGTGCATTAAGAAGTGTGTGACAGATGCCGTAACTTGAAATTTCTTGGAATTGCTCCTTTTCTTAACACTAAGTTACCTTTTCTGTGCATGCAAGTGAGTAGCAAATCAGGATTTTCAGCCGCATCAGTACAGGTGCATACACACAGGTCACACTCACGGCCGAGCACAGGTATTAGGATTTTCCTGCTAAAATGCTTGTGCTTGCTTTTTAGGCATAGTCAATGTTAGTAAGTAGATAGTGGGGCAGAGGAAGGAGCAGCATTACAATGGTATTGAAAGTGGTTCAAAAAGATGCTAAGGGGGGGAACGTTACTTGTCTTGGCAAAGAATCTGTAGCATTTTTCTGCAACGTTTTATGATTCTGCTGCTGCTAAGCAGTTAAAACTAGGAGTGGCCAAAAAATTTCCGGCAGTTAAGGAAACTTCAAAGTTTAAAAAAGATCAGCCTAATTTATAGGTAAAAGTTTGCTTTCACAATTAACATGTCTGTGTTGTTTATTCTGGTAAATATATATGGATGAAATAATTTGCAAATGCAAACAAATACAGAAGCCTACGAATATGATTGCATCTTTGAGATGATTCTTCAGGAAATGATAAACAGACTTCAGCAGTTTTCATTTAGAAATTTAGTTTTTGTTTGCTTTCCTTTGGCTAACTGTAGAACCCGAGCACTGATTAAAATCCATAGTTTATCGCTGGGTGTTCGTTTTCTCTCTGCAACTTAAACTTTGTCCTTTGTAGATAGAGTGAATATATTCTGTTAGGCTATGTTTTTAATATGTAAAAAGCATGCAGATAACTTGCTCTGACAGGCAGAAGGTAAATTATTTCTCTAGATCTCAGGCAGTTTAGACTCTTTAAAAAAGAAAAAAAATTGCTTACACTCTATTTACCTTTTCCCCTGAGGAGTAAACGTGAGGTGTAGGCATCACATACTTTTTGACATGGTGTATTTGAGTTTTCTATTCATCGCAGCAACATGTAGTAGCCCAGAAGCAGATGTCCCAAAGGCAATTTGGTGGTGCAACATGCCGAACCTCGCCTTGTCAACAGAACATTCCTGTGATTTTATTCAATAGCAAGCGTCGTATGAAATGGGAGCTTCACAGAGTAATAATTCATGTTGTATTGTGAAGATTAAAACCAAACAGCAGCAGGATCTGAGCTGCTTATATTTTATGTATAAAACTAAAGCTAGAAGGAACATAAGAGAATATCTCAGGAAATGCAATATATCGTACGTACGTATGAACTAGAGCAGATGAGATTTGGGACAAAAAGTCTGCAGAACTGAATTTGTTTGAGACATCCTGCAGCCTTTTGATGCAAAAGATGCTGATAAGAAAAACTGAGACTAAGTAGCAACCAAGGTACTTGGAAGTATTCGAAGAGCAATGCAGATAAATAATCCCTGTCAAATTACAGGGAAAATTCTTCAATCCTTGACCAAGTATTCCTTGAATTAGGGGGTTTGGGGGTTATTTTGGCCCCGAGGCTACCAAGGGAACACTGTTTAATGCAGCTTGAACTAACACAAACCCTCCTGAGGACGCTGGGTTTGTTGCAGTGGCTTATTTGACTCCACTTAAAGCGTTCTTAAGCGACAGAGCCGCGTGCACGTGGGCTTGTGTGTCCGCGCCACCTCTCACCAATTTAATGCTCTTAAATTCCTTTTTTAATTAACATTGTACAGTGATTGCTGCTGCTGCTAGTCCCTTAGAGCAAATGAAAGGAGAGCAGATGGTCTGGGTGTGACACAGGCAGAAAAGTTGATGGTTTGGGACAAAAACGTGCTTTCAGCTTTACTCGGGTAGTTTTCAGTAACAAGATTGAAATTAGCTGATGTAGCTTTGTGGAGGTGAAGGTGTGCTCAAAGTTAAGTCCTATGGTAAAATTTCAGGTCCCGTTTTCTCATATGTGGAAAATAATGTAGATTCGGCCATCCCTTGGACAGCAGCAGTTGGTTTTCAGTACAAAAGATTTACAGTTATGCTCTCTTAAAACCAAAATTAAACAGCCTCTGTTTTTTTTCCTAAGCATTTGCAGGAATGCAGTTTCAAGTACATATAGCTGTGTATGTTTTTAGTAATACTCTGTCGTTTGACATGGTGTCTTGCCAAAAATGAAATCATTAATGAACTCCACAGGGTATTTATGCAGATCCAAAGCTGCTCATTACGTCTATTTTTAAGTACATTGCTGTGTTGATGGCGGGGGGAATTTGTTGAAACCTGTAGCGTAAAACTTGTAATTTTGTTTGCTAACACTTGCAAAAGATTACAAATGTGATCCAAGGCCCTTTGAAGTCAAGGGGAGTATTGGGATCATTAGCGTAGGAATTAGTACATGTTTTTCTAATATAATGCTCTTACACGACGCTCTGGGAAAAGCTCTCCCTCCCTCCCTTCCCATCTCCTCCCGTGTTGGGAACGCACACGGCAGTGATGGTACGTGGGGGTTTCTTTCTGAAGCGTGGCTTTTCCAGGGGCTGAAAAGTTGGCCTCTTGAGTGTCCACAAAGTCTGAATGTTCACAAAGTCTGTCACTGTATAATTTTAAAACAAGTAGTCTAAAAACTTATTCTTGGAGCCAGTTTTCTGGATAACTGCTTTTGTGCACAAAAGGTGCATTTTGAAAAATGCTGATGTCGGCACGCTGGGTATTCCCCAGAAAAGATGTTTTCAGAGGCCTCTCGTGTCAGTGTGTTTGTCTGGGAACCTCTCTGCTCCCAGGTGAGATGCACGGTGGGGTTACGACTCACAAACTTACCTTCTTAAAGCAATTGGAACAAAGGGGCATCAAAGCCAAATGCAAATGCAGTTTTTCATACAACAAGGCGCAAAGAGCCTCTTGTTACAGCGGGATACAGATCTGAAAAAATAACATTATACACATCTGCAGAAGCAAAAGAGAGTTTCAGTTTGCTGCTGGTGTTCGGTTCTCTGCAAGTATTTAATGGGTTTTGCTGAGACATGCTCCCGATTGTAAAATGGTTCTGGAGCTGACAGACTTTGCTCAAGGCAAATTCTTTTCATTAAAATAGGATTTAACTAATTAGACCCGACTGTCGACTGACAGGTTAATTGATAAGGGAAGTGGGCCCAGTAACCTGGAGGTGAGATTATATTGTGACTTTAAATCTTTATAGTCTCTGATAAAACTTAGTCTTCCACTGGAATGTCAGAAAAATCACACTGGCTTTTTTACAAGGCGTAGTGCCTGAAAAGATTTGCAAAAAAAAGCTGCAGTTTCCTAAAATTCATTTTTCAAAGTAAAGGTCTGATCCGGCAAATTTATTCTAAGATAAGGCTCACTGAAGCTGATTCATTGGAAGCTTTGCACGTTTATACGCTTGAGCTCACCTATAGTTCGGTTGGGGCTGACAGGTAGCTGACATGTAACTTCTTCATTTCTTTAATTAGCTAAAAGAAAATTTAATGCATCTTCTTTTTATCTGTTTAAATAAGTAATCGCTTGGTCCAGTAAATATTATTTCTGGAACCACTCTTTTCTAATAATTTGCTCTTTAAAATGGAAATGAGCTTGGGAATGTGTTTAGTCATTGATAGAAAGGAAACGGCGACACAGGGAGCCCAGCTGAGGCTGCGCTGGGACCTGCAGATAGATCTGGGCTCAGATGAAATGCCTCTTCCAAATATATCCAGTGATCATGAATGACAAAGAGGAAGACTTCTGGTACTTACTCCTTCAGCCATGTGGAAGCCACATTTTATAGAGTAGAAAAATAATAATGAAAAGGCAATTAATTATGACAGGGTCTGGAAGAACCAAACTGGAAGACTGCCTTGACCTCCACCCGAGTCCACTAAGGCTGTAGGAGGAGGCTGTGGTGGGTGAGGGCCACTCATCCATATTTAACACTTTCTGTTTTGTCCAGGTTATTCCTTAGTTCTGGACATTAACTTCCTTTATTTTCACGTGTCCAGATAATGTCTAAGCACGAGAGAGGCTGGCTGGCAGTGTGAACATTGTTTTTTGTGTTAGGCAAGAGAGGTTGGATCAATGTCAGATCTTGTGAAGGAATTAAGGGAAGGGCAGAAAGGTCTCTATCACCTGTGCTGCAGCAAAAATCTGAGTATAGTTTAAACCTAGTTTTTGGCAGTCTTTCTAAGAAAAATCACTAGTATAAAGAAACATGTTTTCTGGTAAGCTGAGAGCAGCATATCACTCATCGGATTCAAAGGAAGAAATTTCAACTGTTATAAATGAGGTGATTTACACTTGCTAATAATAACTGTAACTATAAGTTGGGGGGGTGAGCCCTAAGGGTTTATAATAAGGGTTGTTTTCATTGGCATACTTACACCTGACTGTAAGAGCTGAGATATTTCTGTTACAGTCCTCTCCTCTTGGATAGAATTAGATGCATGGATTGCATATATCAGTATAATCAACCCTGCTAAGATGTCAAAACATAGAAAGTCAATCCTATCATAAAGTCTAAACCCATCTTGTTTTCCTTTTCCTTTTTCCCCGCCTTGTGCTCCATCTAAAATAAATAACTGAAAATAACTGAATGAATATAATCCATTTCTCCAAAGGAAGAAAAATAATTGCCTCCAGACTTCTAACTTACCTGCCAAATTGCATCCTGATGTGAATTGCAATGGACAAATTATAATCTTTTGAGACAAGGAAAGAAGTGATGGAGTCTGTAAGTGACCCTTCCCTGGTAGGCACCGTCAAAATGAAACTAAACTTGGCAAGTGATTTGCACTCACATCAGGAAAGAGTTGGTCCCCAGGTCATCCTTGAAAGGCATTAACTTATGAGTGAGAGGAAAATAGCTTGCGTTGCACGCTGATGGCCTGGGGTTGAACAGAAGGCAGTCTCAAGTGCTATCAGCCTTATGCAGACCACAAGCTCTGTATTCCACTGCTTAAGGAAAAACCCAAACCAAGCAACTAGAACAAAGCAATGACAATAAGAAGCACAGAGGAGAGGGGAAATATAACCAGGGAGTTTCATGTTTGCAGGGTTGGTCTTGCAAAGGCTTTTTACAAATGATGGAGCAGGTAGGGATGGCCACATCAGCAAGACTTGAGCATCTGTCTTCAAGAAGTTTAGTACTTCCAGTTGTGCCCCAGCACAGGGATGTTCCTTTTTTCAGCCCTGCTCAGGCTGCAGTTTTTGTAAGCTGTTTCAGGCTGCTCTTGGTTATTTAGGAGTGCCATGATGCAGTTATATAGTAACAGCCGGTGTGTGGGCTATGTCTTGGTTTACTTTGTAATCCAGTACTTTGGGTAAATGTAAAGCAATTTCAGGTCGTGCTTTTGCCGTGTTACACAGGTATCAAATAGCTGTATGTGTTCTGAAATTGCAGTGAATATGCAGGCAGTTACTTTGGCAAAGACAGATTTCCATAATGTGTTTCAGAGTTGGTTGTGGATTTTATCCTGGTCTTAGCATTGGAGTGACTTCTCTGGGACTCGGGGCACTGCAGTGCACAGGGCTGGGGACAGCTGGAGGTGTTAACTTGCAGGAGGTCCTTCACAAGGGGGCAGGAACAGTAATGCTGAATGATACTGAGTGTAACGGTTTATTTTGAACTCTGGAAAATACCAACAAAGAAACAAAACATTTTCCGATAGGAAAGTGTTTTGTGAAAATGGTTTCCGCAGACCCTACTCAAACCCCTACTTTTTCTGCACCCAAGTAACCCGAACCATTGTCTAAAAAGCCTTATGCTATAACATCTAAGAATAGATGCAAGAAGAAACTGCAGTGCACACTGTTGCATCAGCTGTGTGGGGAAAAAAAAAACCCAACCTCAAAATGTTATAATTCCCCTGTAGGAAGGATCCTGGTGTTAAGCCAAAATGTCTCAATGAACGTAATAACTTCTGCAACACCTGCAGTGCATGGTGGGGTTGATTCCTTCAAGACAAATGTAAAAACTAAAATGAAATATTGTCTTTCTTATTTTAAACCACATAAACTTTTACTTCACCTATTTAGATGTATATGGATACACACACTGACACGTTATGGTTTTCTGACCCTTTCAATCCTGTGATTAAGTCTGATTTTCTTGTAAAATGTTTTCCAAAGTGACTTTCTAACCTCTTGCAGAGAAGTCAAACAATCTTACAGCCTTACAAACTCAAAACCTCTCTGTTATTTTACCAGGTTACTTAATACTGTTACTACCTTTGCACACTGAGGTTCATTTAGGTGCGTTCTCAGAATGTACGTTCAGAATACTGGCTATCAAAAGACTTCAGCTCAGTTTGGATGCTGTAGGTAGGTTGATGGATCTCCCGCTATTTGAAGCTGGAAGTCAGAAGCCAAGCTAAGAGCTTTTTACCCAACCTGAGTTATGTAAAAACCAATCTTGAACTTTCTGTTGTAGTTGTTTGTGAGAATGGTGCTACCATTGGAGATGATCCTGAATAGGGGAATTAAGACTGGAAAAATAAAGAAGGGAGTGAATCCTTCCAGCCTGGGTTATGAGTAGCAGGAGGAGACATCAGGTTGTGTCCCACTGTAAAATGGATGTGCTGATCTGGTGAAAAACAACACTCCTCATATCCATGGCAGATTCTAGAACAGTTGTGATTGGGTTTTTTTTAACCTCAGGAATATTAAATGTCATTTGGTAAACTGGCTCTGGAAGATGGTAGCAGTACTGTAAGTATTTTCTGAGGGAAATGCGAGCTGTAGAGGTTTATTAATAGGATGTAAAACAATTATTTGTTTGTGTGCTTTCCCCCCTCAGGAATCTTTTCCTTTATGTTTTCTAAATAATACAAGACATCCTTGGCAGCAGAATCCCCACAGTTGTTAATGTCAGATTGTTATCAGATTTGGCAGTGATTGTTTTCTAATAATATGTATGTTTTTCCCTTGCTGCCCATGTAACAGTGACAGTTTGCTGAAACTCAATGCAAGGTTAAAAAAAAAGGTCAGCACTTGCCATTTACATTCCTGAAAACAAATGATCTAGTTAGCACAGATCCTTTTTTTTAATTGTTTATCCACCTTTTAGTTATCTAAGAAAAGGTTTTCCAAGAAGCAGATGAGAGGTGGGGTTGGAATTCCTCCTGCTTTTTAGCTCCTGTTTAGATCCTGTTCATGTCTGGGCTTGAACAACTTTCCTACACTCCCAAGAGAAGAGCTGATGAAACTCATTGCAGTTTTCATCTTAATCGTAAGATTTGTCGAGATGTTTTAATTTAATAAGCTTCTCAAGAGCCTAGTTAAGTGATTGGTATCTTCTCTGAGATGAAAGTGGGAAACAGAGGCCCACAAAAGGAAGATGCCTGGTGCAAGGTCTCAGAAGCCGGATTGTGCCAGGATTCCTTTTGTCGGCTCGGATGTCCTTCCTGGGCCTGCCCATGGCTTGTCCGTGGCCTCGGGCAGAGGGTGCAGACCAAGGAGAGCCAAATCCTCCTCCTCCAGGAAGGCTTCAGCAAGGCTCTTGAACAGGGTCCACATTTCTTATTTTTCTCATTTCCCACTACTACAGTGAGTTTGTGTGTCGGCTACTCTGACCCAAATCAGTGCAATATTAAAAGCCTTTCTGGCTGCAGCTCCGGTTGCTCGGATGCTGAGCTGTCCAAGGAGCCGTGGAGAAATGATTCTCTCTGGCATCTTCAGCCATGTGGCAGTGAAAATGCAACAGCAGTCAGGATCCCAAACCAAACCATCAACTTTTCTCTGCACCAGCCTGTTTCCTAAACAAAGCTCTCTGATTACCAAATATTATCCATCTCCCCGAGGAGCCCCAGCTACTCCCCCAGTTGTCGTTTTGCTCCAGAAGTGAACATGAAAGACGGCCGAGTCTGATCCTGGGGCAGGATTAACAACCTGTGATGTGTCACAGCAGAGAAGAAAGGGCAGCATTTAAAGCTCCTCTCATCTGTTATGGCAACAGAACACAACAGAAGAAGTAGCTGATTACCAAACACAACGCAGCCTCTTTCAGAGAGGGATTAAGTAGCTGAATGCACTTTTTTAGACTGAAAGTGATAACGGTGTTAAATATAACCTTTTTAGACTATTTCTTCCTGGGGATTATTTTGGAAAAGCACTGTGACCCTGGATCAATGAGCATCCCTTGATGCTGAAAGCATTAACTAGGAACGAGAACATTAAGCGAGCACAAGCCTACTGTGAGTTATTTTTTGCCTTATCAGTCTTCATCTCAAGATTACTCGCAAGATCCCCTCATCTTGTCTGTGTGATATTCTTAGCTGGAAGATTAGCTCCTGTTAAATTTCTGGAGTGATTTTAGTCTTATTAATGAGAACATTAGGAAATGTCTACGTTGTTTTAATTTAGTTGACTATATTGGAATTTAAAGTCTAGAAGACAGTATATTCTGTTTTAAAAAAGAAAAAATATTCATTTAGTAAAAGTGCTTAGTTTTTTTGGAGAGAACGTGGGACCTTTAGCAAAGAGGAGGCTATTCACGATAGCCCAATGCCAACTCCCAGACTTAACGATATCTGACTGCAAGCTGGTGTGGGAAACGGCTGGCATCAGGTTACAGAAGAAACCCTTGAAGATTTAAGCATTAAATATTATTAATTAAGTATTATGTTGTAGTCAGACTTGATGTACTTGCATATACCTTCATGTCGCTGCCTAGGGCTGGGCATGGGCTTGGTGAAATGTTGGTGTTGATTGCGTGCCGTTACGAACCGCGGTGCCTGTACAGCAGCAGAGCTGAGGCTTTTCTGGGTGGGAGGAGCAGGAGGAGACCTCTTCAGGTTGCACACAGTTGTGTACTGACTTAGCCCCAGTCCACATCAGCTTCTGTAGCCTATCCAATGTGAACCTAAAATTGGGATGGGGGAAGAACAGTGTCAGAAGTGATACTTATTTCAAGCAGTGTATTCTAACTTGGCAAACGTGGCTAACTCAACTGTATCTGCCCTGCTTGGATGAATTTACCAAGTAATACAAAGTGAAGAGAAGAACAGCAACCTAGGGAAGCAGGAGGAGTATCTCTCCTGCGACACTTGACTCTGTGAGT
The DNA here is from genome assembly GCF_031877795.1 of Strix aluco. Classification (NCBI taxonomy): domain Eukaryota; kingdom Metazoa; phylum Chordata; class Aves; order Strigiformes; family Strigidae; genus Strix; species Strix aluco. The sequence continues at coordinate 5,440,743 of NC_133949.1, read as the reverse complement.
GACACTTAAACCTGCAGGCAGCAGTGGAGAGTGCCCGATACTGCATCTGTTTCTGCCAGGGGAGAATGCAGGTAGGGTTTCTGATATCCATTAGGATTGTGATACACATTTGGAGTAGTCCTGAGCCACGAAGCAAGACCTGTCATGCCGTGGGATGTACAAACACAGCTGGGCAGATGTTTCCATTGCAGCCTTTTTGCAAAGACACTGGACTAGGAAGAAGTTGGGGGAACCACAAAAGATTTAATGTAGAGGCATACAGGTATCTCCGCTTGCAGAGTCTGATGACAAAACACCTGTTTATATTAAATAAATAGAAGGGCTCCAGTTATGAGGTTCTTGATCAGCCAAGATGTGATCACACCATGGAAAAGAAACATGTTGAAATGAAAGCATTACCTGGGATGCTAATTTGTTCTCTATCTCGAGAAACATATTGTGGTTATTACTGGGGAACGGTGGGCATTTTCATTGAAATCTGTCTTGGTTAAAGCATGCTGTTACTTGTGCCAAATGACACCAACGTGATGCTAATATTTCAGGGCAGTACTTTTGAGTCAGTGTTTAATCTACACTCTCCCATTACATTGGGGGATCCTTTGGAGATGTAGAACCCGTTGTGTGGATAGTCTTAACATTTTGAACAATAAAAGACTTAACGTATGAAGTGGAACCTGTTCTCACAGTGTAGTGGTATGTAAGTGGATGTTTCAAAAGTCATTTTTCAAAGGTGGCATGCCAGGAGCTTAGAGAAGCATAAAGCTGAGCATTTATTGTCCTTAAGTATTTGCTGGTATCTTTTAAAGCTGATATCCGCTAGCTGTAGCAGCTGGTTCCAGATCAGGTGTGGATACGGTGCCTACCTCGCTTCCCCCTGTAGTTTCAAGCAGGTGGTACTCTGAATGGGAAAAACCTGCAGTGAATCACCCACAATATGGTTGCACTTAACCGACGTCTGAAGAACATTTGCAACATCTATTCACCATAGCTGAGGTACATTATTTCTTTCTTTTGTGAGTTTATGGTTACTTAAACAGCTTAAAGTTCATTCAAAATAGGATTTTGAAAAGTGACTTTTTACAGTGAAAACCTGTAAAACGCAGAGGATATTGTTACCTGCTGAGTGCGTAGCCCTGGTAGGACTCAGCATCTCGGCTGCTTTACTGTTAAATCTTCTGCACCATTAGCGGAGCTCAACAACAGACTCTTGTCTGCTATTAGAGAGGCCTTTGCCACTATTAAGAAAAACTGAATTACCATGGAGTGGTAATGAGATGCAGCATTACTGCCTTTCATGATTTTATCAGGAGTCTCATGATTTTTTAATTTTTTTTTTTAATCTTAGATCCTGAAATAATATCATTATGTGAAAGGCACTCCCTTTCATGAGGCTGAAAAATAAAATGCAAATAAAGAAAACCCTGAATATACATGCCACAGTTTTTAAAGCAGTTTTGTAGGAGAGAGATGTTGACTGGTGGTGGTTTTGTATACTTGAGACTGAAAATACTGTAAATTTTTGTCAAGCTGCAAGAAGCAATGAAGCATCTCACATAGGCACAGCTTTATACCTTGTGCATGTTTGCCATTAGTTAAGGGGAACCCCTCTGTCCTGGGTAGCATCCTTTGTGCTACACGCCTGGGACTCTGTGTGTGTTGCTGCTGTGGCTGCAGCTGGTTTGCAGAGGCTGTTTCTTCTCCCAAAGCCTGCTCGCTCCTACAGCCCAGCACATCCTGGGCTGCCTCACGGGTGTCACCCAGGGTACTGTGTGGAATAGCAGTCGTACTTTGGCCACTGCTTCCAGTAGCACAGCTGCTCCCTGGTAGCTTTTTCTAGCTTGTCCCGAGCACAACCAGCTGTAAAGGTAAAGGTGTGCTCGTGCCAAGGTAACTGCATCTGCGCTGCGGGTCTGCCAGCACGGCTCCAGCTTCTGACCCAGCCTCTGGCAGAGGCTGTTGCAGGGATCACGGCTCCGGCTGTCCCCTGTCCCCTCTGCTGGAGGCTGCGCCCTCCCGCCTGGGGTGACATACATGGCTGGTGATCAAAATTAATACATCAAGTTTGAACCGAAGCAAACGAGGACCTGGAATATGTGCCCTTCTGCTGTCACACCTTCTGACAGTACCTCTGTCAGAGAGGGATGGAGTGTGCGGCTTGGGATAGCACAAGGTAGTTATCACGGCTACAAGATGCTCGATATCTCCATCATCATTAAAACATTTCCGGGCATCTTCGCATGCTGTAGATATGCGGGTGTGCATTTGTAGTATTTCCTTGATCTGTCTTGCAGTGCTTAGTCATGGAGAGCGAAGGAGTTGAATCTTTCTCCCTAAGCACTGGCAGGGAAGCAGGATTCCAGTACATTTTCTGTTGTTAGAGTAGGTCAGCAGTCCTTCGCTGGCTCTTAGCCTGGAAAGAGAGATCCATCCAATACAACAAGGGGATCAAAGTTTGTTCATTCTTCTTTGTCCTCCGCAGTTGAATATGAATTATCCATTACAGGCAGCTGTTTTGAGAAGACACAGTGTTGAGATCAAGTAATCAAATTCTGTCAGGGATTGCACCAGGTCGTTAGTACATCCATTGAATAAACAAAGTGAAAGATTTCGGTACTACTGCTGTGCAGAAAACCCTACATTTTTCCCCTTCAGACCAGTAGTAAGACTGCCAGAAAAAACTTCACTGCAGCTGCAACCATTAATACTAAACTTGTGCTACGTATTTGTATTAAATCTGGAGCACTGGGAGTGGAGTAACCACACAAATCATTCCCTTGAAGGTTTCGGTTTGCATTGGCACCGAGTTGGTAAGTGCTGAGATAAAAGGCCTGCCTAGAGCCCCCTGTATTAACCGAGCCATCCATGTGAAATGCATCCACTTATTTAAGTAAATCTAACAGCTACTTGGCTTTGAACAAGAGTGCTTTTTTTCTTTGTGGTTTCTTTAGATAATTTCAAGCTCAAATGTAACTGCTCCAATCTAATGTGTTCTGGGCCAAGGTGGTTATAAAATTGTGGTGAAAAACACTGGCTTGTAACTATTGAAAAAACTTGTCTTTGCAGCGCTGTATGCATCTGATACGTGACAGCAGCAAAACATATCCTGGAGAATGCTGCTGTGTCTTCATTAAAAGTCTGTTGAGCGGTAACATGGCAAACTCAAGTATGAAAGCACAATCATTTGGGTTATTTAAGATGAGTAAAAACAACGCTGAGCACCAGGGTGAGAGAGCAAAGCCAGCCGAGTAGACAGAGCAACAGCAGATGAGGTTATGCGTTACCAACTACAAGATCGGGGCTACTGGAAGAATGAACTATTCATAAACAGCCCCGGCCTCTAAATTAACTGGAATGATTCAGTGAAATGACCTGTGGGCAGCTCAATAGATATTTTTGTTCAGTGCACTGAAACAATTCAAAAATATGTAAATAATTAAAGGCTGAATAAAATCTTAGAGACTGGAACAGAAAACATTGTTGTTGTTTAAAGCGGTTGCTCAAGGCAGCCTTGGAAGGACACGCTGTTTTCATCGCGTCTATCCCCCAAAAGACAGAGCTGAAGTGAGGGTTTGTAGATGGCCAGTGGAGATGCTTACACGTAAGGCAAGGCCACGGAATGAGAAAAGGTTGGAGGGACTGGAACTGGGTATGGAGGAAATAGCGAGGACATCGGAATTATTAAGGTTAATGGTAGAAGCAGTAGCTGAAGTCATCCATCTCCTTCCTGCGTGGTACAAGCCCAGGGTACGTGTGGCACGAGCCGTTTAGGGCTGGTCACGTTCTTGCCAGATGACGCATAATTGAGCTGGGCAGTCCACTGATGGAAAATAGCTGGGGAAGGGTGGCTGTGGACCTGAGGGCAGGGGAGGCTGGCTACAAAACCACGGGGAAAAGGAGGGAGGTAGATATTTTAGCACTTCCTTTTTTCTATGCTGAGACATAGCCAGAAACCCGGGAGAGCATTGATGCTGTGCCAGCGCTGGGGATGTCCTGCGGGGTGGGAGATCCAGTCCAAGCACCTGCTCTGAGAAGGGGCTTGAGGCAGCGCTGGGCTTCACTTTCCCTTCCCTTCACCCACACGCTGTTGTTCAGACCTGTGTCCTGATGTGCCCTGGTGAGACCTGCAGTGCAAACACCACTACAAGAGTGTGTGGAAGTAAAATTAGACCTTTGTGAATGGCTGATTTTTATCTTCTTCCCACCAGTGGCTCAGTGACCCATTCTTGATTTTGCTGGGCTCTGTCTCTGTGGAACAACATAATCACCCTATTTCTAAGTGCTTAATATTTTTTCCTCAATTTTTTTTTTGCAACAAAGATAGACTTTCGCTCGGTACTTTGCAGAATCATTTAATGTTGTTTGGTTTTAATCTGTTGTGTGATTAAAATAGATTAATGTTGTAGTAACATAAAAACCCTTGGGGGGTTTTGTTCTCTTTGTAAATATTCTCTAGGATCTCTTCTGTCTTCTAAACTGTGTGTAGGGAGAGTATTTAATGGGACCTGGGGAGAAAAGAGCCGCATTTTAAACTTAATATAAGAATTTAATTTTTAATAGGTTTCATTTGGGGGTAGAGTATTCATATTGGAGTGGAAATTAAAGTGTCTAAATGCTTTGTGTGTAAGCTCTTGGAAAGTCTATAAAGTGATGTATGGGTAAAAACCTTTCTTTCCTTTTTTATCTGATCTTAAAAATGTGACATTATAGAAGTAATTGGCTGATATCATTCAGTGATACTTAACCTGGTTTTGCAAGCTTACCTTTGAGTTTTCTTTAGCTGATCTGGAGAGGTTTACTCTGCAGAGAGTGCAGTGAGCAGGTCTCTTGTCTCCGCATGGGTCTCTGGAGCATGGTGCAGAGTATGGGAAGTTATTACAGGAATTAAGTCTTTACGGTATGTTGCCAGCCACATGGACAAGTGAGGGGTAGTTAACTGAGCTGCGTGTGCCCCAGGGGATTTTATTCACGTTCAAGTAAAAGGCCTGTGGTCTCTTGAAATTTGTGGATGAGAAGGGTGAGAAGAAGCATTAGTTGCTTCTTGAATGTACTCTGGTCTTTACCAGGGAATAAAGGCTCTGTGGTTTTCTTTCAGCATTAGGGAGATTTTTGCTTTGTGTTATTGTCTAATAACAGGCTTCAACATATCAGCCCGAAGAGGAGGTGGGAAGCTCAGCTGTAGGTAGCTCCTGTTGTGCTTCGTGCACTGCTAGTCCAGAGACTTCTGTGTCACAGCGTGCGATGGAGACTTCACCTCTCAACCCATCAAAATGGAGATCGCTTGCGTATTTCATTGCCATTTCCATCCGTGGAGGATTGTTGTGAAGTGCTCCATGTCTGCTTGTACAACATCCCCTCTGCAGCACTGGCTTCCAATGGCCACCAGCCACGCTGGGCTGCCGGCAAAGGGAGCTTGGCATGGCAAGTGTAGACAAGCTGGCTGAATTAGTCAGCAGTTAGGCTTCTGTGTCTAAATCACAAGTTTATTTCACAGAATCACAGAATCATCTAGGTTGGAAAGGACCTTGAAGATCATCCAGTCCAACCGTTAACCCAGCACTGACAGTTCCCGACTACCCCATATCCCTCAGCGCTGGGTCAACCCGACTCTTGAACACCTCCAGGGATGGGGACTCCACCACCTCCCTGGGCAGCCCATTCCAATGCCTGACTATCCATTCTGGAAAGAAATACTTCCTAATATCCAGTCTAAACCTTCCCTTGTGCAACTTGAGGCCATTCCCTCTTGTCCTATCGCTTATTACTTGGTTCAAGAGACTCATCCCCCCTCTCTGCACCCTCCTTTCAGGGAGTTGTAGAGGGCCATGAGGTCTCCCCTCAGCCTCCTCTTCTCCAGACTAAACAACCCCAGTTCCCAGTTCCTATTTGATTTCTTTGCAGCTGATCACTTGCATGAGTTTATAACTAGTTAGTGCCTCAGTTTGATGTACATAAAGCAGGGGATGCTGAGACGCTCGTGGCAAGAACCCCCTTTGCAGCTAATGACCCCCTCTAGCAGCTACAGCGATAAACAGCAGCAATCCCTGCTGCATATACATTTCCAGGTCTGTGAGATTAGTTTAATACCTCAGCTTTATCTTGGCATTGTAGACTGCTTTCTGTCTTCATGGGGAGGCATCAGAATGTCCTCAGGCTCTTTTATAAGATTAAGAGCTTCCCTTGGCATCCTGACAAGGAGGAAATTTAAGGAACAAGAGTATTTAACTTAAAACTAATCTGGTCTTTGTGAAAGCAGGATGATTAGACCATTAAGTTCTACATGCCTGGCAGGTTTATGCCACTGATGGCACTGATGAACGAAACACTGTGGAGAGGTGAGCTGGAGATTGATGGCGTGTTGGAGCTGGAAGGAGGGAACGAGAGCATTTGCAAAGCAGGGTCTGCGGGCCTTTGCCAGGCAGTGAGCGATTTTGAGTCCACACATGGCTATAGGTCTGTGCTGCATGACTGTGCATTTCATTACAACAGAACAGAGCACGTGGACGAAGTCCTGTGTGGAAAAGGAAGGGGCAAGTCTCTGCCCCTGCCTCGTGCTGGGCTCATTGGAGTTGCATGTGAGCCCCCAACCCTGAGCAATGCCAGTGTATTCCTCCTTCACACCATCTCCTCCTGTACGTACTTCCTGGCCCGCAGAGTTCTGTGTCTCCTAAAACCTTCTGAATATCTCTAAGCTTGCTTTGTGTCTAGAATTCAGTTTTAAGCCTTACTCGAAGAAGAGTAACTTAGAGAGAATGCTTTGTGTACTCATTGTGGCACTGCCTCATTCCTCCTGAGGACGAGTTGCTAAACATTTTCAACAGTTTCCAGTAAAACTGGTGGCTGTTGGTAAATGTTAAACTGTCTTTTTTTTTTTTTTTTTCCCCCCTACTAGTCAGAAACAAACTATAAGTAAGCTTGAAGTGAATGCTGGAGAGCTTCCAACACAAATGGCAGACTTAGCACCTCTTGGGAGCAGGAGGGGTTTGGATCCCTCCAGAAGTGGGGTGTGAGAAGTGAGTGTGGGTCTCTACCTGCAGCCAGAATAATTTGCATGTGCTGCTCTCTCCCTCCTTCCCTCTGAATAAATTTGGCAGCCCTGCTTTGATAATAATTAAAAGAAATCCTCTTCACCTGCACCAGAACAAGGCAAATGACTGCACTGGTGTACGTACATTCCTATGCAAAGGTATGCGCACACATGCACACACGTATATATGATAAATATGTATCTTATAATGGATTGATCTGTTGAATGGAGCTCTTAATAGTTTCTTTCTAAATGTTAATGGGCCCACTTGATTTTCTGTGTATTTTCTGTGTTGCACTGGAGATTGTTATAGTTTCAGCCTTCTGCATATTATATAAGGATTATATATGATTATAAAGTATTCGTGGTTGTCAGGGCCTAATGGGAAACTAAACAAATGAGCTCAGGACATGATTATAAAATGCTCATGGCTGTCAGCCTCACTGAAAAGTGAAAAAACCCAGCTAGGTACTTTTCATACATCTGAATGCAGAACAAGGAGTAGTGCAAGGAAATAAATTATTATCTATTACGGTAACTTACTCAAATGCATCTGTTGAATCACAGTGAAGAGTGCTGGAATTCTGTCAGGCTTGAATTTGACCTTTTTTTAATCCTTATCATTATTCTCATGAAAGGAATACAGAGGGGCCTTAAGCAAGAGCTGATTCTTGTTTTACATCAGCCCCTGCCCTGAAAAGCTCATGGTCTAAATACTTGGGAAGGGAAACAGGGACAAGCACTGACCTAACTGCGTCTTGAGGGAGTCGAAGCAGAACTTTAATCTTCTAGTCTGCTGCACTGTCCCTGAATCATGGTGATTCTCCATAGTTCAGATCATTTTCTCTGTATATTTGGAGATGTTACAAAATCAGTTTGCCCAATCCATCCTCAAGGGTTATTGCTAAAAGCTTCTCATAGCCTTGTAAGAAGTATGTGCCTTGGCATATCTATTACCTATTAAACCTGGCAAAATAATAGAGTTTTCCTATGTCATAACAAATCACGGCTGTGCTAAAATAGCTGCAAACATTCTCTAAGATTTAATGAGCTCTTGCTGTTTTGCAGTGGTCCAAACAACTTGTTATTGTGACTGTTATGTAGTGCAGAATTATATTATCGGAACTGTCTCATAAAAAGACAAGACGGGGTGTCGGGGAAGCTGATCCCACTCTGCAGGAAGTGTGTGTGTTTCTGGGCTGTGTAGCGCAGAAATATACCCTTTTTTCATGGTAATACAGTTTATAGGTGTGTAATCTTTTGTAATTCTGATATGATTAAACAGAGGTAGTAGCAGAAGGCGGGTTTTTTTCTTCCTAAAGTCCCTTTAAACTGAAGCAGAGTCAGAGAGGACAAAACAGAGAGAAAGAAACATTTCATATTTCTCTTACGCTTTGCATAAAGCATCCCTGGATCCCAAAGTGAAGCAAGATAGAGAATTTGGGGAGTTAAAGTCCACTTTGCCTTTCAAGAGCTTCTTTTGAACAAGCTTCCACATGCCATCATAAGAAATGTCAGTGTAAAATATCTGAACTAGAGCAAATTGAACAATTTGGCGATTCTAATGCTTTCATCTGAAGTCTCATGCCTGCAAGGATGAGGAAAAAGTCAATAACATGAATTGGAAGGTATTGATTATTTCACTGGGCTGCTGTTGAAACATCATATGCGCTCAATTTGGTCTCCCAACAGCCAGTAAACATTTGTTTTTAGTTTCACCTCCCTTTGTGAAAAGAATTGAAAATACTATAAAACTGAACTTGTGGGGGTTTTTTTCCTAATTTTAAAGTATTTTCTTAAACTTAAATAAATGTTATTTGTAAAGGTTCCCGTCATTCCAAGATGGATATTTCATGCCACAGATGGGCCTATTCTTAATTTACTTTGTAAGGCACTGAACCTTCTGTTTGACACTGCCATCTGCAGCCCCATGGATTTTAGGACATTTGGATAAGGCCTGTCCCCATCAGCCAGCTTGCGGGGCTGGGCCTCTGCTCCTTGGAAACGAAACCACTTACGGCAATGTCCTTTTTTCCTGCTGCCTCTGCCAGGACCTATCTTACCACCTTGCTAAATTACAGCAAGAGATTTAAATGAAAGCCTCAACTGGGAGGAAGCTTGGGGTCAAAGTCTGTGATGGGGAAGATTTAAAGGCTGTAGTGCTGCATCAAGGGCAGCTGTGTTGACTCCTGAATCCAAAAGAGCACCCAAACTGCAAGTGTGAAGCTGCCTTCATTTGGTACTGCTAAGCATCTACACTGTTCTACCTGAGACAGATAGCAAAAGAGAGAAAAAAAGAAAAGGGATTATCGTGGGTGTTTGTAGAACTGATTTGACAGTAAGATTATCCACAAGGGTAAAAATATTTACATCTCAGTTGGTTAAAAATCTGTCCAGTATGTCTATTTGTTTAGCTAGCATTAATTACCTAAATCAGCTCCTTCTGGTAAAAGACTAGTCAGTGTTTGGTTAATTTCCAAGATGCAAACATTTTTCTTTAAATTACTAGGATTCAGACAAAAACATACTCATGCTGGTTTGCTAATGCAGTGTTGTGAAAATACACATGTTGTGCTGTGAGCAGAAGTTGGGGGGTTGGCATGGTCCCGCTGGGCACGGCAGTGTGAAGTGATGGGACCCAAAACACTGTGGCCGTGAGTTGAGCACTGCAAGAGGGTCAGGCTGATAGCGGGAATGGTGGGAGAAGAACAGAAACTGAACCCCCAACTCTGCAAAACCCCCGAGCACATCCTTGCGGTCTGACCCTGATCCGTGGTTACGTGAGCTTAAGTGTGTGCTGGAAGTGAAGCACATGCAGTAATGCTGCCCAAAGAGGGATGTTTCCCCTGATCAAAGGCTTTTGAGAGGAGGAGCACGGAGAGGAAAATAAAAGTGAGTTGTTCAGCTGTTGAGATAAAAATGAAAGTTGAGCAATAAAACCTCCTTTGTCAATGTTCACCTATGCTAGATGGAAGACATTCAGACGCGGCGTTGCGGGCCGGCTCTGCAGAGCGCCGAGCCAAAGGAGGCTCTGTTGAACAGGCTTTTTGTGCCTTGCATCTCCAAGCAGGTTATTAGATAAAGTGGAAATTCCTAGCTTGCAGTTTTGCAGAGTTCAGGCTGCCAGCTGTCTGAAGGTGAGTTGCTGGTTCCTTGCTGGAAAGGTTTGGCTGTCACTGGCACTTTGCAGAGCTGTTGAAATCCCAGGCACCGTGTGCAGCCCCGGCCTGGGGGAGGGTTGTTACCGCTGCCCTGGTTGTAGGACGCTGGGGATGGTCCAGATCAAGGAGAGCCTGGCTGCATGAGGCTGTAACAGCAGCGAGCAGGAAAGCTGATGAACACCTTTGATTATGTGCCATGAAGATCCCTGAGCAGGTACGCCCTGAGCGCGCGGCACCTGGGCACGCCAGCGCTGCTGTGCCAGCTGGTGCCTGTGAGCCCAGGTGTCTCCGTCGCGTTAATCCACAAATCACATAATCAGCTGCTGGTTAATCAAGAATTGACTCTCTTCGCATCCAGTTAAATATGTGCATAACTTGAGGGAGGCCAAGAGCTTTAAAACCGAGGCCGTTGCTAGTTTAGGGATCTGCAGCGGGTGCTGCCACGTGGGGTTAAAGGATGGGGCAGAGTTTTGCAAGCGTTTCTTCCAGCAGCAATGTCACTTGAAGCAAGCTTTGCCAGTTCAGGCTAAGGGTGGGTTTAGAAAAAAGGAAATGAAGAGAGAAGAGATTACTTTGAATTCAGGTTACTTCCCCAGACAGGCTTATAAAATGGCCACACGTGCCCGGGCAGGGTGGCGCAGGGTGGGAAGGCACGGCCCAGGGTGGATGCGAGGAGCTGCGTACCTGCTGGGGACAGCGCTGCGAGCGTGAGTCTTCCTCTTGCTCTGCGAGGAGCGCAGGTGTGACGTGCTCTGTGCTTGTGGGATATCCTGAGTTTGCTTTGTGGTGAGCAGCAGAGGTGGAAGGACATTTATGGGAGCAAAGCAAAGCATGGCCTCCATTCCCACAGTTGCCTCAAGCACTTTTTTCCCCCCTGTCCCTAGCCAGAGCACCACTTGTTCAACATTTGTTTTAAATTTTGATGTAAAAAAAGTTTGATAAAGTTAGTTTAAAATATTCTGGCGAGCCTGTAATGTGGGAATAGGGAGATGGCTTCTCATTTCCCTGCCTAACGCATTTGAAAGTAACAAAAGGAAATTGTAAGTTGAGTTGTAGAGCTCCCTGATGCAAAATAATGTTAAGGTAAAGAGCTTAGGGAGGGTTCAGAGGATTATTAGACGTTTATAGAAATAATAAAAATGTTATCACAGTTCTACCAGGTGGGATATCAGTTTGCTAGGGAGCAACCCTCGAGGTTCATTATATTAACCGGCCTCTTGCTGAGAGGGCTTGGAAGAGCTTTCCTTGTGTGCAGGTTATGACTAAGTGCTGCGTCCACATCATCCTTCTGCATCTGCAACTGGTGTGAGTCAGAAAGCAAATACCGTATTAAATGGACCGTTGATGTTATGCATCACATGTGACCTCTATACCCGTCCCTGGAATAGCTGTCTCTTCTGTTTTCTGATCTAATGTGTGATGTATTTTGCTGAATTGACACTCACATGGGTGCCTTCTGGAGAGAGAAGATAAATGTGAAACTGTGTTTGTTTATTTAGAGGAAACACTCGTGATTAATGGTACAAACTGTTTATACATATAAAGAGTCTTTGCTCTTACTGCTGGGAAACCAGCTGCTGACATCGTGGGGCTGTCCTGGGTAAGCACTGCGATTCCTTCCCTCCGTTCCTGGTGTCGTGGGGAACTGGAACCTGTGTAGAAATCAGCTCATCGTGCAGTCGGCAACACGGCTGTGCGCCACACATACTGTGTATCCCAAATGACAGCTGAGCAAACTTATGAAATAACAATTGAGGATGATTATATTGGTTCTGAGGATTAGCACAGCAGGTAGCCATGTTGGCACAGGGCAAGGTTTGGGCCGAAGGATAAGTACACATTCTTTTTATTATTGCAGCTAATAGGAATCTGCCAGACTTTGAAGCATAGAAAAGGCTCACTGGCCACCTGTGAGCTAATCACATGGATTTGCCTCATTCTGTATTTCAGCTCACTTGGAGCCTGTAATCTAATTTCCAAACAGAGATGAGAAGAGTGAACAATTCATTTTCTACTTTACATGGCTGTGCTGGTAAACTTTTAATCCTTTTAGAATTACAGCTCCTTGCAACATGGAGGCAATAGCACAAAGTCCTGTGTGTAATGCTTGAGTCTTTGAATACACCAGTTGCAGGGTAATAATTAGCCTCAGCAAGGGACAGCGTGAATGAAAATAAAAGTTAGGAGCATAGGACATTTTTCAAATGGTATTTTGAAGCATGCACAGGCTAATGATTTCAGTTTGTATAGAAAACCCCTGCGTTTTGGACTGCAAAAGTACCCTGCAGCAGTCAGGGTTGTCTTCAGCTTCAGACTTGACACCCTGATGTTGGTGTCTTTTCTGCGGGTAGGACACTATTGTGTCAGTCTTGTATCCTACCAGCTAATTAACCATATCATAGTTAAAGTGGAAGTATCACAGAATCACAGACTGGTTTGGGTTGGAAGGGACGTTAAAGACCATCTAGTTCCAACCCCCTGCCACGGGCAGGGACACCTTCCACTAGCCCAGGTTGCTCAAAGCCCCGTCCAACCTGGCCTTGAACACTGCCAGGGAGGGGACAGCCACAGCTTCTCTGGGCAACCTGTGCCAGTGTCTCACCACCCTCACAGGGAAGAATTTCTTTCTTATATGTAATCTAAATCTAAAACTGTTATCCCTCATCCTATCCCTTCACCCCTGATCAAGAGTCCCTCCCCCCTTTCCTGTAGCCCCTTTAAGCCCTGGGAGGCCGCTCTAAGGTCTCCCCGGAGCCTTCTCTTGTCCAGCTGAACACCCCCAACTCTCTCAGCCTGTCCTCACAGGGGAGGTGCTCCAGCCCCCTGAGCATCTTCGTGGCCTCCTCTGGCCCCACTCAAGCAGGTCCGTGTCCTTCTGATGTTGGTGCCCCCAGAGCGGGACACAGCACTGCAGGGGGGTCTCAAGAGAACAGAGTAGAGGGGTGAATCCCCCCCCTCGACCTGCTGGCCACACTTCTCTCATAAATCTCGTTGATGTTATCACAAATTTTTCTTAATTCCATATTCTTTTCTATTTTAATTTCTATAAAGTCTTTTAAGTCCTCTACCACTGTCCCACACAGGAAGAATTTGGTATGCAGAGTCATGTTTACGTACAAAGAAAAGCTTCTAGTAACTATGTTGTCAAAGCAGTGAAACACAAAATAGAGTGGTAGCTCTTCAGTTGTGTTATATTTAAACCTATTCAGTAATATGGCCCCCTTTTTTTCCCCCCTTTTAAAATAAAACAAATTCATGGGATGTGTTTTAGCCCAATACAAGAAGTGCAATTTAAAAAGAGATGGGCATTATGGGACACGTATAACTGACACATTTCATGAGACCCTTTGTTGACCTGGAACATTGAAATCTCATTTCTGCATTTATTGATACGACTCAGGCCAGAAGAATTCTTCCTAAGCAATACTACATTAGAGCAGACAGTTGGATAATACCCATCTTTTTCTCTGCAGTGTTGGAAACACAAGCAAAATAGTGTCAAGCGTGAGAATACCGTAAAGCGTTCGGTGGAGTTGTGATGTGTAAGCTCATTGAAGTTTTCCTGTAGACACTGATGAGCTGAAAGAGTTGTAAATGTATTGTCATGGTCATGCTGAACTCATCTTAGTGTTAGCAAGAGGGGCACTGGAGTTTTTAAGCTCTCTGCTTATATTGACATCATGCCTTTAAAAACAGAATAGAAAATTCTTGGCTCTAAAGAACAAATTCACAAAGGAACCAGTGGTATGTGTTTGGTGAGTTATGGGTATGACACCTCTCGGGGGGAATAAATGGTTTATTTTTCTGTATAAACATATCACACAGATCTTTTTTGTCCTTCATATATTAAACTGAGCTGTCATGCTAAATTCGATCAGTGTTCATAAGGTGATACTTTTCAAGCTGCATTTGAAAGCCAGTTTTGTTCAAGCTCATTCAAGTAATCCTGTCACATACGAGCAGATGTCATGAGCGTTTGAGGGAATATTTCAGCTACGTGGCCAAGGCAAATCAATAGTAAGCAGGGGGGGGGGAATGGATAAACCCAATGTATTTTTCTTCCCTCGGCCTGTGATGGGGTTAACCTTGTGTTAAGGTTGTCCAGTCCCTATTGATAATTGGAGAATATTATCAAGCCTTGCTGTGTGTTCTTTTTTTAATTGACTAGTATCTTGTACTGCCACCTCATTTACTCTTGGCAGGTTTGAAACGCTCTCACCATGCTTCTGCTCTGGCTACTGGGTGGATCACAGTGTAATAGCCAAAAGAGGAGAGGGGAAGGCACTTTTCTGAAGCCAAACTAAAGTGATGTTGAACTGGACAGACCTTTGCAAGCACTGACTTCTTTATGAGAGATGGAGGGCTTCACTGTTGAATCTTGGCCTGAGTTTCCAGGTTTTTGGTCTCCACTCTCAGTGGTTTCATTCTGCCCCCTTTGTGCCTGTGCTGGAGCTGAGCTTGTCGGGTTGCATGGCCCGGGGACAGGTTTGGGGATAAGGACTGGCAGCCTGTCCCGTTCTCCCAGCACCAGCGAAGGAGATGCTCACACCACCAGCTTGCCTTGTACGAGCAGAGTGACTAAACGTGTGATTTAAGAGCGCTCAGAGGGTCGCGTTAGGAGGTTCAGTCTAGGACGTTTTTGCGAGGGGGACGTTGTCTCACTGACCTGGTTTAATTCCTTTGAGCTGACAAAGTAGCAAACATTCAAATTGCCATGATTTATCCAGGCTTGCAAAAGGCCTTGGAGAAGATGCTGAAGAAAAAGCTACTGTGGAAACTCAGTTGTTACAAACCAAGAAGCAAAGGACTGTTGCCAGCAAAATGTACCTAAAGAAAGGAGAGCAAAGAGTTGGGTTATTTTCGTCATGATCTGTTTGCAACATGGCACTGGATTAAGAGCAGCTGAAGTCTCGAGTCTTCTGCCTGAGTTGGTCAGTGTGAAAGACAGGAGGGCAAATAGGAGCAGTTACACGTGATCTAAGGGTACCTGTGATAGTTGGAGCTGGAGAGAGCTGTTAGAAACCATAGAGAAACTTCATCAGGCTGAGAGAATAGGGACTGAGAGTCAGTTTAGATAAGCTCAGAGCAGTGCACGTTAAATGAAAACATGCAGGTACCTGTAGACCTCACAGGGCTCTGAAGTAGGTGAGACAAGTCAAGACAAGAAGCTGGGTGTTACTAGAGGTGGTTTAAGCAGACCATCGCTCGTGTCTGCAGCTGCAAGTTGGGAGCAGCTACCTACGATGTGAGTGAGGAATCGAGTGGTGAATAATAAGATGAGGATGAAAATGCTTTGGTATAAATGAGTGGTCCAGCTGCTGAGGGCTGTGCAGTATGGGCCAGCCGCTTCCTAAAGAACGTGGTGCAGAAGCTCGAGAGGTGTGACAGGATGGCAGAAAAACCAAGTAATCAGGCTTATGGGAAAAGACTTATAGGAAGAAAGACCAGGAAGATAGCAGTTGAAAAAAAAGATAAAGGGGATAGACGGGGAAGCAACTTAATTTTGTAAAGGAATAGGTGATATCGATGGTTTGTAGACAAGTCTTTTTCTCACAGGCTCACAAGAATCAAGTGGAATTAAAAAGTGAGAAATTAAAACCTCATGGAAGGAATATTTTCATATGACATGCTAAGAAATTTACTGCTGTGAGCAAGAAGTTGTGAATACTCATAAGGGACTTGAGATTGATGTACATAACAAGCCCATGGTTGTTATCACAATTCTAGAAAATCTTGGAAGAAAATCTCAGGTTTTGAGGTATAATCCAGTCTTTGACCACGTATCAGCATGAGATCTCATGGGTTGGACAGCTTGTTTTACATACCCTGGCTGCAAGGGTTTTACACTTGTTTCAGAAGAATCTTGTGCTGGCTGCAGTCAGTGGTAGAAAGCACAGACCTGGTTTAATGAAGCATTGCCTATGTTTCTGTGAAACTAGGTGTGCTTTACAAATATTGTGATTGCAAGACCCAGATTTCTTTATTTAAAATAGAAAATTGAAACAGGAAGCTAAAGCTCTTTGTGCTCAAACCCATTATTAATAAAGAATATGCCCCAATGACTTCGCCAGCGTTAGTTCCCCCGTGGGAAGATTGTCAGCCCATTCGAGAGAAGTCCACTTCAGTAAGCACTCTGGTGCTGGTAGCTGGCTATTGAGTACTTCAGAGTTGGATAGTTAATGATGTAATTTATTGCTTTTGAACTGAAAAGGTTAGGAAACCAAGATGTTCTCCCCATTGGAAATAAATCTTTGGCTGTGCATGTGTGTGTATGTGCGTGCGTTGAAGCAGGATTGAGTTATCATGGTGTTGCTTTCTGCTAGGGTCTGTTAGGATGTTACAGCTGCATGCATCTATTTCCCCTTAAGTAAAATGTGATGATCTCAGAGAGTGAGGGGTGTTTGGCTGTTCTGTACTTCACTTTCCTCTAGAAAGCTATATCCCATTCCTTTTTATTAAGTAAAGAGGCGCTTTAAAAAAAAAAATCAAACATCAAGTGCTTTCAATAATATACTCACAGTGTACAGGATATAGGAGTTACATTTATGGCGTATGTTCTGTTTAACAGCTGGATGAAATAAATTGTTTCATGTGAAATATTGGAGGACTCTGCATTCTCAAATCAAGGCCAGAAGCAGCTCAATGACTGAAGAATTGTCAACATCTTGTGCAATTCCACTAAGTGCTTCTTTTCATTGATCTGCAACTTTATTGTTGACAATTAAATCCATTTCAACGCAGAAGATAAACATTTTTAACAGGAGGTAGCAAAATCTTTTGTCCTGAATGATTTTCTTCTCTGTTTTATAATTAAGTACAAAGTGTGTCACAAGTCTTGCTATTCAGTTGTACTAAATACCTGCTTACTGTGGAATAATTGGTATCAGCAGATGACAGAGCTGCTAGTAACCATGCTTTCAAACGCATGTTTTTAATTTGCATAATCAAATACTTTGTTAGTGTCCTTGGAAATTAGGATGAAAGATGGCTGTGTGCTAAAAATGAAAAATTGTTTTTAGCAAATTATGTGTATCCAGTACAACAGATGAATTGCTCTGGGGCCTTTATGATACGTGTTGGCTGGTGTACCCAACAACCTCCTCCATCCTTTGCAGTAATAGTTTCTGTCATCTGCCTTTATTTATCCAAATGTTTCATTGGCCAATGTCTAATCAATATGAAATGTACAATCAGGTCTTAAATCTGATTAATTATTTCAAGACTTGTAAAATGCTTGTTGAAGTATATACCTCCCAGGGCCAGTGGTCAGCGGGGTATATGTTTTCTGCATTCCATTGACTTCAGAGAAGTTATGATGGTTTGTATTGGTTGTGACAGTTTGCACCAACTGCCCACTTATCCATGTTAAAACAGAAGAAAATAGTTTTTATATTTTTTGAAAGATCTGATTTTTTATCTTGCATTAAGAAGTTTGCAGAAAATTCTAGTTAGGCAGAGGTAATATTGTCAAGAAAAGAGTTTAACTTATCAAACTAGTAAAAGAATATTAATACTGTTTTTACATTAAATAATGCTATAGAATATTTCCTCGGTAGGCTGAATGCTCAATCCCAAAGATAATGCTGCAAAACACTGAAAACTCCTATAATTTCCCTACTTGTGCAATAAGGTCTTTGAGCTTAGTCCAAAACCCTCTGAAGAGAATGGAAAATTCAGTGCTGATGCTGAATTGCTCTCTTAAGATGCCTGAATACTCCCAGGCCAGATGTAGAGAGGCTGAATCCTAACGTGGACAGAAGGAGGAGTGACAGGATATAATATAGTCTAGTTCCTGAATGAAACTCAGTTGTTCCAGACACGGACATGGAAAAGTTGGATGATTTTGTGTTTAGAAAAGTGGTATGGCCACTGCAAGGTGACAGCATCCTGCAGGATGTTGTCTAAGGAGATTTCATTCCCCAAGTACCATCAGGTCAGGTTGGAGATGCCCAGTTCGCACGTCCTTGGCTGCCACTCGGGACCTGGCCAGGTTGGTGGTGTCCCAGCTCTCGTCATGAAATGCCCTGTGCTGGTGCTTAGCATCTCCGGTGGTCGTTGGTGCAACCAAACATGTTGAACCTATCTGCAAACAACACTTGACCAGGCAAAATCAGAGCGTTCATTATTGGTGAATCTCTGGGAATTTCAAATTTGGCGAATTTTACCAAGGCCTTTTTGTCAGCAGAATAGTTGGGCTTCGTCTTGTGGCTGTGATGTTCTCAACTGGCCACCTCTGGCCATCCTCTAGCTCTTTTGGATCACCCTAATGGTACAAAGGAGCCAGAACACAGAGTTCAGGTCGAATTTTACTGGTTTGCACGTTAGGAAGAGAGGCAATGGCATTTCAGCTGAACGCTGCGTATAACCTCTGTTGATTATAAAAATTCATGTCTTTCAATGGACGTGTTTGCATGCACTGTGTATTTCTCTGTTAACGATGTGTGTACATATAATAGATATGGCTATAAATATAAATGCATATGTATTACACGTAACATACATGTATACAAACACATGGGAGTGCATGTGTATATGTGTATGTTCATAGAATGTGTATAAAATATAATGTAAACTCACAGCTGCAGAGTCTCTAGTTCACATGCAGTCATTTGGTTTACTTACAGGTCTTCCCAGTGTGGCCTTGTCTGCTCCTCTGGTGTTATTGAGCCAACCAAGTAATAATCACATAGACAAAGCAAACCGCTAACTGCACTTGTGTTACTTGGAGGGGACTGAGAGTCCTGCATCTTGAGAGGTCCCCAGATTGTGTGTGTTAAGTGAAAAATAGATGGATTTGAGATTTAAGACACATCAAAGGGCAAAGACAGGAAAGGAAGATAATGGAAGTTGCATGTCCTGTCGGTGTGGGACGAGCTTAGCCAATGTTTCTCCTCAGTCCTCAGAGAGCATCGAATTATGGCTTTATTCCTTTTTCAGTAAAAAGACTGACTGCTGCTGGATGCAATATCAACCCAGTGGAAAAAGGGAAGCCTGTGTCAGCACAGAAGTTACATCACAGTTACTGCTCTTCTGAATACCGATGCAGTAATTCCACTTTATCCAAAGTAGAGTATGGAGACTGTCATCAAATAACATTAGCTCGCTTGCTGCTTTAGCTGTTGGGTGGAGATGAACTCCTATGATGCATAAACAAACTCAGAAAGTTGTGTAGTTGGGTTGCCTGTGTCACGGTGATGTGAAGGATTTTTTTCCCCTTAGTTTTTACCCTGAGTTAGTCAACATTCAGAAATAATGTGATACGCAAAGATGTACTGGTAGAAAAAGAGTAATCTTGTACGTATGACCTTGAAGTACTGTTGATGAAGACCTGAGCCTTCCTTACGAAACATATAATTGGTGGTGTTCATCACTGATGTGGGATTTCAACTCCCTAAATAGATCCTGTGGGATGAAGAATTCCTTCTGATTTATACATCATAATTACCAGCCACCAAGGGATGCATGTACCAGGCCCACTGGGGTTAGGGAGACTCCTGGACATCTGATGCCATTTTGGGGTGTAGCGTAGGTGCAATGGTGTAAGACAGAGAGAGAGGGAGAAACTGTGCACACAGTCAGTGTTTCACATTTGGAATAACATTATCTCACTAAATACAGCATCTTCTAAGCTGTGAACTAACAGGAATGGTACTTAAGGGGCTGTGTAATGAAGATGTAAGCAGCAGCAAAAAATACCCAGGAGACACTAGGATTCATAGCCCTTTTCTCCAGGGGAGGAGGAGCGACTGCGTGAGGAACAAACGCCCCAGCAGAGAGCTGTGCTGAATAAATGTTACACACACGAGAGACACTAAAAATATCAAATGAAAAGATTTAATGAATGCACTGACTGCAAGGTGTTCCCCATAGGTTTGGAAGTATCACCTCTGCGGGATTTTTAGACCACCTACCGTATTCATCTTGTAGGGAATTTCTGATGACAAGGCTAAGCCCTCAAAGCCCTAATTATTATGCCTTTCTGTCCAAAAAAAAAAAAAAGTCTCGTAACTTTTATACCTGTAAGGACTAGGAACATAGATCCACCTATTGCTGAACAAACTGTTGCTCATTTCTTTCCTCCTTGGGGACCTGCCTTAACACACGTGGTGATCACACTCTGTCTAACTTTTAATAATGTTTGACCAAACAGGATTGATCCCAAGAATTAATGCAAACTGAGTTTCCTTTATTTAGAACCTGCAACTTAATTGCAGTGAGATAGACCTTGGGCATACAGCAGAGTAATTATTTTTATTCCTCTGGAGTCCCACTATTACCCCTATAGTCTTCTGATCCAAATTCATGGAGGAGCCTCTGTGCCTGTTACAGATTGTGTACTCCAGAAGTGATTAAAGTATGTCCTCATCAAATAAGTCTGTTTATTTTTTTCCCCCTCTTTCTCCTTCTGCTCTCCTCTTTACCTCCCTTTTGCACCCAAAAGGTTTTTTTCCCCATCTCCTGTCTACAAACTGTCTGAACTTCACTTTACCAGGCTGCTCACCATTGCACAGAGCCTGTAAAACACTTAGCAATAGGAGGCCTGACATGGGTTTTTTTCGATCTCTTCATGAAATTAAACCCAAATTATGATATGTTTTTGGCACATCTCTGCCAGGCTGTCTCTGGCAGCTCTGGTGGTGGCAAACACGTGTGTGCCCGGGCTATGGACTGGCAGAGTACACTCCCCATCATCTTTATCTGCACTCCTTTACTGCAGGGTTTGAGTGATGTAGCTGTCAACAGTTTTCTCTAAATGTATATTATTTTGTTATGCATTTATTCATTTTACCCCTTAGAATTGGCAGAAGAACGAGTAAAGTTTTCCTGTCTTATGATTATTTAGAACACTGGATACTTTTTAATTATAAGCTTGTCCCCAGCCCCTTCAAATCTTGCGTGTTCCCTTTATGCTTTGTTTCTGTAATTGTCAAAGGTGTAAATCCAACAGTTCAGAGCTGCTGTGTGATATTGCCCTAAATGGTGCTCCTCATTCCCCCTGCCTGCCGGGCTGCAGCACTGCCTTTTCCCATCTTGGGTCAGCAGTGTTCCCCCACATTTGTTCAAAGGGATGCCATCCATCAGATACTCATTGGCAGAAGGTTTGGGGCGTAATTCAAATGGGAAATTGCTGTAGAGCCCCAGTGAGCAAAACTCCACTGTAGCAAATGTTAAAATTATAATAAAATTCATTATTACTAAAGAGCTGGAAAACAAAACCAAGTCATTCCATGACCAGCCAAACCAAAAATCCTGGGTTCCTACTAAGATGTGCTTTAAGGTTTAGATCTCATGTAATAAGGCACGGAGCTCACGCTGCATTTGTTTCCTCAGTGGGTCAGTAAGGGAGGGATGATAGAGTAACAGTAGTAGAAAAGAGTAGTGCTAAACAGGGTCTCTCTTCTCTACCAGGTGGTTTATTTTGAGGAGAGTTATTGGAGAAAGAAGACGAGAGGCAGATGCACACGCTCACATGCAGAGTGTGTTGTCTTTAAAGAAAACATACTCGGGACTAATCACGTTGTCTTCTTGACTTCTTTGGTCGTTCTTCTGAAAAGTAACCCCCAAAATTAACGTCACTGAAAGAAAAATCGAGGCAAAAATATGTTATTTCCCTTAATCTTTTTGTTCTGTTCATTTGGCAGCCCAGGCAATAGAGATGTTATAGTAAACATATAACAGTAATTAGGGATACAGGGATGCGCCTAGAAAGCAAGCAGTTCTCTAAGCAGAGAACGCAGTGGAGCCTGGCTTCCTGCGGAGCTCTTCCCCTCGCACTGCGCCAATTTGTGCTTACGTGATTCAGTAGATAATTTCAGTGGGTTTTATGAGATCATTTAGGGGCTGATTTTGCCAAATACAGATGATAGTACCCACGCTCAGAAATATATCAGCACTGTTTTATGGCCCCAAATCTTGGAGTCAGGTGATTATTGTGCAAAACTAGTTTTCTTTAAAATTGATGAAATGCTAGCGTGGTTGCATGGGAAAGTTGGGAAATGAATCCTTAGGAGACAAGACCCAGGAGGCAACTATGGAGGACCCGATGTATAGATGTATGTTGTGCTGCAGAGACAGAACAAAGCAAAGCACAACACCTCCTGGTATTTTCCATAAGGCAGAGGTGGGGATTTTGGGGGAGATCTGACTCAAGATTTTTAGAGCACTTGAACCACTAAACTCAGGTCAACTTTTGTGCGCTTGCTTTTTTATACATTAATGAAGACAACTAGAAACTTTCTCTGTATGGTAAAATAGGAGAAGTATTAGGAGAAGGACTTGAGGGTTAGGGATGCTGCTGGAAATTACTTTGGATTGGATTCGGTTTCATGTTGGCACAGTCCTTGACGGAAACAAAACGTAACTGCCCGGAGTGTGACTCTGGCACAGCGATTTGGTTTTGTCACACACTTAATTGTTTTATCTCTTTCTTTTGTTGTTGCAGATAAAGAGTTAGGAGTCAGTACGCTAGCTGAAAATGATGACCCTGGTGCTAGGGGCCCAGCTGTCCCGAAAATATCAGGATTAGAAAGGAGTCAAGAGAAGAGCCAGGACAGCAGTAAAGACCCGATACTTGAGCCTGTGGTGCCTAAAGACCCTTGTCCTCAGGTGACCCAGCCTTTGGCCCAGCCCCAGCTGGAGCCACAGCCTGAGGCTCCCAGCCCCAGCCCTGCGCTCGCCCTGCGGCCGGAGGCTCCTGCCCAGCTGCCCCCGCCACAAGCCGCGCAGCCGCCACCAGCCCCCGAAGAAGCCGCCCGCCCGCCCGCGCCGCAGCCGCCCGTCCAGCACCCACCGCGGCCGCAGTCGCCGGTGCAGCCGGCCCATCCAAACCTCCCTCCGGTGCAGCCCCATCCGGCCTCTCAGAGCCTCTCGCAGCCACTCTCTGCCTATAACAGCAGCAGTTTAAGCCTCAACAGCTTAAGGTAGGCGAACAGAACCGCGTGCGCGCTGAAGGCCCGTGTCTTCGCAGACCTGCTGCTTTACGGTGCCTGGAGGGAGCGGAGATGAATTGGCTAAAGGAGACAAGTGACAGCACATCCCGTCCCATCACTGGGAAATAAAGGGGACTTGCTGCATTTAACCTTAATTCCTTCCCTGAAATAAGGCAGGATCACGCTATTTCTGATCTAGCGTTCCCAGAAATGCTAGGTGTTCTCAAGCGCTTAGTTAATTTGCTTTTACTTTTCCTGCCTGTCATTGCCTACTTGGGTTTTTGGAGAGGATTTTATGCAATGTAGACCCGGGAAGAAAAATTCCAATTCTTGCAGGTTGAGCAGCTCTCTGAAGGCTAACTTCTTTTACCCTCCCATCCCTGTAAACATCTTCTGCTTTCTCCAACTGCTGACATGCCCTAGAGCAAAAAGTATGGTGCAGCTGCTGCTGGCCCTGCTGACAGCCTAGCGCCAACGGTCTGGCACCATTGACTTCAAAGCTTAATTTTTCCTGCCCTGCTGACACCTTGCAGTCTTCAGTGGTTTTCTCTTCACCTGGTCACAGTGAGATAAACCTCACCTTTTATAGAGGGGTAACAAAGACGAACAGAGAGATCATGTTCACAGGAACCCGTGATGTCTCTGTGAATCAGGGACCTCAGGTTTCCCCTGCTCTAAGCTAATGCTGTGAGCACTAGGTCATCTTTCCCTAAATCTGAGCCTCCAGCAGGCAGATGGTGTCCTTCAAGACCTGATGAACCAGCATTATGGTGGCTTCATGGTTTGACTAAAGACTGGGAGGTGTTTAAGACTTTGATTTATTTTTAACCAAGTTGGTATTGCTTGTCTTCAGAAGTCACTGAAATAGAAGCATGTCATTACTTGAAATAACGACAGTGGAATTAAGCAGTACGTGAATATATTTTAAATACTCATTAGTAGGAAGTGAAACCTGAAAAATTGCAACCAACATAATCACAAATATTTATTTTGCTGACTCGCCCTATCTCTTTATATTGTGGGAGTAGAGAGACATTAACGGCACAATAAGCATATATCCATTGTTGCCTTCTCAACTTCATTTCACGTTTTGTGCAGTCTTTTATCTTACTAAGTCATAGCAAAAAAAATTAAATTTTTATTAATACAGTGATCACTGATTTTGAGCTTCATTTGCCTGAAAACATGAATCAGAAGCAGTCATGTAGAAAGGAGCTGATAATTAAGTAATGAATGCACAGGGCTGATTACTCCTTTGTGTGTCATTCCTGTGTTGTTGGAGGACAGAATATCAACCTCTTACAGAGAGGGAGAATATGTCTCGGGTTTTGTTGTGGAGAGACCACGGGAAGTAAAAGGTACTCGAAAAGGTACAGGAGATGGCTGGAGAAAGGAGTTTCACAGTTGTATTTCTAGCACAGTAACTTGCATTTGTAATATGTAACTTACACGAGTAATGTGTTTAACGTGAGCCGTGCGTGGCTCGGTGGGGTTGTGTATGTGTACGTTTGGAGCTTTTCTCTTTTCCGTGCAATGCTTAATTGCTTTTCTTTTCATTAACAGCAGCAGCAGAAGCAGCACTCCTGCCAAGACTCAGGCCCCTCCTCCGCACATATCTCACCATCCCTCAGCCTCACCGTTCCCCCTCTCTTTACCCAGCCACAGCCCGCTGCATACCTTCACGCCCACCCTCCAGCCCCCCGCACACCCACATCACCCCAATATGTTTGCCCCTCCTACGGCTTTGCCTCCTCCACCTCCATTGACGTCAGGGACACTGCAGGTTCCAGGACACCCAGCTGGTAGTACTTACTCAGGTAAGAGACAGACGGATCATGGCCCGAGCATGTCCAGTGCAGCGCTGGAAGCCGATTCTCCAGTTTTAGTCAGAATAATTCTTTTTGGTCCATTTGATGAGGGCTGTTGGTCGGGTAGAGCCTGTACTGGTTGCAGAATGATTTGGAGTGTTGCCAAAGCCAGAAAACACCTGGACGTACCCAGTGGCTTTTCTTCTGCCCTGGGAATGAATATTTTTGGAAGCGTGTGCTTTTTCCATGTCTGTTTTTTTCACCCCATGGTAAAAACACACTAGAGTTCATAATGTGCCCCCACAGAACGTGTGACCCCCTCAGCGAATGTCGTTGCTGCAGTTGTGGTCTGTGCTCAGCATTGCTTCCCTGGCGAGAGGGGAGGTCTCCAGTGGCCGCGCACGCGGCGGTCCTGAGCTCGTGTACGTGCAAGATTTGGGGTGTGGGGGTGGGTGAGATGTAGAGATCAGTGGAGAAAATTGTGCTCTTTTAGACTTTGATAGTGGGCAGATGTAAAGTATTTGTTCCTCCCAGGCCACTGAGAGGGAACTGGGGGAAGAAAATGAAGGATTATCAGTGTTTGAGTAACATCGTTTTGTGTCCATGCAGCAGGCTACTCGTGTTAGCAGCAGCCACTCGATGTTTACTCACTCCAGCTTACCTGTCCCTCCCCACCTATTTAGGACAATGTCTGTGTCCGTACAAGTTTACCCTCAGAGGAATGCTGTAGTTAAGACAGGCCTGATGAGAGAGGGGAAATGGAGACTTTCTTCTGTCTCTGAGGCCTTTGGGGAAGATCTGAGGGAGCTTTCTTACCCTGTACAGTGTCATGGTTTACCCCCAGGAAGTTTTAAATACAGCATTGCTACTGCAGCCAGCCAAAACTAAGTGGCAATAGGTCTGGAAAAGTCCCTGAGCTCACGGAGAGTTGTTTTGCTGTTTGTATTTCAGAACAAGATCTTCTCCGTCAGGAACTAAACACGCGATTTTTGGCCTCACAGAGCGCAGATCGCGGGGCCTCCCTGGGCCCGCCGCCGTACCTGAGGACCGAGTTCCACCAGCACCAGCACCAGCACCAGCACACACACCAACACACACACCAGCACACCTTCACGCCTTTCCCTCACGCCATCCCACCCACTGCCATCATGCCAACGCCAGCACCGCCCATGGTGCGTACCCCAGGCAGAAATGTGAGGATAAGTAGAGCACAACTCTATTCTTTATTACAAAAATTTAAGAATTTGCCAGGTTGCGGGAAGGACTACTCTGCTGCCCAGGTGTGGTTGGGTAGGAGAGGAAGGACTGTCCCTTCCTCACGATTGTCACATGTGCAGTAGGTTCAGGTGGCAGCGCAGGGGCTGAGGGACGAGGCTTCTGGCTGAAGGGGCACTCGTAAGTGGGATTTCCCAGTGCTTGGAGTGGTGCACTCTGGTGCCTTCTCCTTTCTGCTGTCTCATAAAGACCTTGGTTTATCTTGAAGAAAGAAAAATCCCAAGCAGTTTCTTTTGGAAACTAATTTTCTGCGTATTTTTTCCCTCTCTGTTGGTTGGCAAATAACAGAGTAGTAGTCTTCTATTTTACCAACAGAACTAAAGCAAGGAAATATAAAGTAACTAGTTTGTGCTTTGATCCCTTTGCAGTTTGACAAATACCCTACAAAAGTTGACCCCTTCTACCGTCACAGTGTGAGTTTTATTACTCTGTTTAAAACTGACTTAACTGCTTTTCTGTGGTGGGTTGGGATCACCACTCAGTCGATGGCACAATGTGAATCTCTCCCTAATCATCACTCCAGGATTTACCATTATCGTTCTTGGTTGCTTTGGCTTTTGAAGGCTTGCATTCATGGTGCTTGTTTCTGATAAAGATGCAGTATCAGCTTTTCCAATCAAAAGATCTCTTGCTCAACACTATTTGAAGACAGGTTTGATGTGAAAAAGATGAGACAGAAGAGCTGACTGTTACATGAAGCAGGAGAGAGCAGTAATTTCATCACTCTGTTTCAGTTGTGCCACAAACCCTTAGACTGATATTTTTCCTAAGAAAGTTGAAATGAAATGACAAACTATCATACAAATCCTTCAGGTATAGGTAATCTAATAGTTTTTCTAATATATCGTATTTTGTTTTATAAAATCTGAAAACTTGTCTTATTCTTCAGATTTCAAAGGCACATCTGATCCATCAGGCTTGTTATGGTAGAAAGCTCTGTTTGATGACAGCAACATGAATCCAGCTGTGCAATAGATGTGTTTCTCTAAAAGCTACCAAAAATGTTATTTATTGAGATGAACTGATTTTTAATATTCCAGTTAATCGTAAAGTTTCTGCTCTTAAGGGTTTGAATCTACTGATTCATTTGCTGCTGAAATATGGGTTGCATTTACTTCATCATATTGGCAGAAGCAGGTATCTGGTTGAATATGACAAGAATTTCTAAATCCAATAGTGATATTTTGATGAGAGAAGGAGTACTGCATCAGCACTCAGAAATTTGCAAAGCACTTGGCTTTATGTGTTGGTTTTGCTTAGAAGTGGAACTGGGCAAAAAAAACTGGTTAAGACGATAGTGTGATGTTGTCTGCTTGTACCAATTAAACACAGTTCCTGCTAACAACTCATGCCGGCGGTACATGTGAATAGTCGCATTAATTTCTGACACCTCATTTGAGTAACGTTAACTGTGTGAGTGTGTTTGCAGGATCAGAGCTCTAGGAGTATTAGGCAAACATTTAAGCCTGTGATAATCACTTTTACTCAAAAGGGTAGCGCTGCTCATTTGCATCATTGTTTGCAAAATTGCACTCCTATTTG
Source organism: Strix aluco (assembly GCF_031877795.1). NCBI lineage: Eukaryota > Metazoa > Chordata > Aves > Strigiformes > Strigidae > Strix > Strix aluco. Next base: position 5,413,004 of record NC_133949.1, on the reverse strand, counting down.
CTGAGCTTTACGTGGTCAAAAGATATATTATCCTCAATGTGGCATGTTGATTCAAGCAAGAACACGGAATTGGGAAATAGGTAAATGAATTTTAGACAAATAAAGCACAGAAGTCGGCATGTAATATAGGAAACATTGCAAAAGTCTCCAACTGTACATGCTTTTCAAATTCAGTGACATAATCTCTTATAAATCTGGCAGGTACCTGAATTGTAAAGGCCATGGTTGGTATTACTCCCTTTACAGTAAGGAGAGGCTTCACGTTGTTCTGCGTGAGCCAGGGAGCCGTGCTATTGAACTTGGCAGAGCTCCACCAGCACACGTCTGGTCCATTGTGCCTCCCCTGCCCTCCCTTCAGGAACGGTTTGTCCTTGTGAAGTGATTGCAAAATAATCACTATTTTGGCTGTTGGATGTTTAGCAAACTAATACCAGAAGATCAACATGATGGCTACAAATTGAGATTGGATTAACAGTCTTTCTTAAACTACAGCACAGCCACACTCACCAGGGTACTTCAGTAATCTCTTCTGCTATGACTATAGTATACAGGTAACAGAGGAACCGCTTGCATCAGTTTTCTGAGCAGCTTCAGTATCAAACAGCATACTTCTGCTGGCATAAGTGCATACCCGGTAGGGCTTTTCCTATTGTAGAAATACTGTGAAACTATGGCGCTTCCACAGGCCTTTTCCTAGTGACAAGAGTTGCCGCTGTAGATCCACACCAAGAATTCAGATATCTTGAAAAAAGTTGGCAATGTTTTTGAAGCTCGTAAGTGAACTTTGCAGGAGAACAAGGCCTGTTTGAGAGTTAAAATCAATCTGCTTTAGAATAGGGAACACAGCTCACATAGACGTGCACGTAGAGATTTAAAACAGTTTTCTTTGTTGGCATCTTTGATTTTACAATCATTTGCTTTGGGGGGGGCCTGACTGTAGCACAGTGAGACATTACTTTTACCTACAGTTCACACTGGGTCTAGCTTGGTGTTAAATGGCACCTGGCCCCAGGAAAGCTGTGGGTACTGCATTGTTCCCTGAAGAAAGCTGGAAGGGGAAAATGTTGCTCAAACGAGAGGGAGAAAAAGGAAACACTGGTTATGAAAGATGTATTTTGAAAGCTGGAGGAATTTAACTGATACAAAGGGATCCTGGAGATACAATATTTTATATTTTATTAATGATTCTGACCTTGAGGAAAGGTTCCATATAATTAACTTACCACTTGTTATAAAACTCTAAGGAAAGCATTCCTTATTATTAGTCATAGCCAATAGAATATTAAGTATTACGTCTCTTTCCATCATTTGGAATTAGTCCATTGCACACAGAATTAAATGCAGAAGACATTGGAGGATTTAAAACACATTTTACTCATTAAAATTTATTGTAAATGAGGATATGTCTCTTAATGATTTCTCAAATGCCTACAGTTCAGTTATCAACTAATCTAAAAATGCTTTCTGCATCACTGAATGGAGCAGGTCCAAATTAAATAGAATTAAAAACAACAATAGAAACGTGTTTTGAAAGGAGACTTGATACCACGCTTTTAAACCGAGAAAATCTTTTGATACCTCTAAAATACTGAAATATTTTCTCAGCTTTCAGTAAATGTAATAGGAATAAATGACCTTGCAAGAGAAACTAGTGGCAGGAGAAAGGATTAAGAAAAACTCATACATGTGCCTGGCATAAACAAATTCATCAAAACCTTGCGATACTGATTTACTCTGGGATGTGATTTTCTCAGTGTTTGCCCACTCCGCATGTCCAGTCTTTTACTTTGCCCAGTCCTGCTTCTGTTCAATTGGCCATTAACTCATTTATTTTGGTCTTAAAAGTAGCATACAGTAGATTGATTTTTGATCAGCCGTGTTCAGAGGTGAATTTGTATCAGTCAGATAACCCCTTTAGGTTTTTGGGTCGCAATACCTGCGGAGTTAGCAGCCATCCCCCGTTAGATCCTGAGGTTTCACAGTGAGAACATACTTGGAGTGTCATGGTTGGAACCCCCAACTCCTACCAGAAAGCGATTTTGTGTGTAATCTCAGCATTTTCCATGGAATTGGGCGAGTTAACTGTGTTACAGCCTGAGTAAAAGATTCACAGCCGGACCACAGAGACAAGATAAGATTTGGACGTTACGGTTTACTTGCTTGTTTCCCCTGTGTTTGTCTGCATTAGTACAGAACTGCTTTTTTTTTTTCTGCTAAATTCTCTTATAACAGATACATCGGAATCAGAGAGGTCAGTGGAGATGTGCACTTTTTTATGCTCAGTAGTCTGTCTTTACGAAAACAGTACCCTAATTTTTTTATTTTTGGGGGGGGGGAGTCTATCTCAACATTCTATTTAAATAATAATTTTTAACAAATCAGATTATATTTCTCCTAATATTAGATGTGGCAGGATATCCTCTCAGACAGGCTAATGAAGTAAGAATTGTGCGTATTTTCCTCATTTCCTACAGATACTATTAAAATCCCAATGTACTAATGGACTTTTAATGATACAATATCCTAGTGCTTGTAAGGGTTTTTTTTCCACTTAAACAGTAGTTTTCTGAGTCTTATTTGGCTCAGTATTCCTTCTTTTCTCTTGAAATGGATTGCAAACTGAAACCATTTAAAAGTTCTATCCAGTTTAAAAATTAATAGTGGGGGGAAAAAAAAAATCTTTCTTACACTATGATGGCCTAATCCAGGGGACAAGTTGCTGCTTTATGATTTTGGAACTGCTTTTAAGCTCTAAACATCATGACATTTGTGAACATTTCATTGACTGCTTTAACTAACATTGTTGCAATGAGATCACTTCTTCAATGTTTCTCAGTTTTCTCCATGTACCATTTCCCTAATATTATGCAGGAATGCTTTCTCTGTTTTGTTCGACTTCCTGTCTCCATTTTGATGTGCCCTTGTATTTATGTTCTTCTGTCTTTTTGTTACAGCTGTTTCACTCCTATCCTCCAGCTGTATCAGGTATTCCTCCTATGATTCCTCCGACTGGCCCCTTCGGCTCACTGCAAGGAGCGTTTCAACCCAAGGTAAGAAATACTCACGTACACTGGTGATTTGAGCCAGGTGAGGTTTAGGCTTAGCATGTGGTTCAGATTCTGGAGCAACTGAGATCTGAATTACAGCCTAATTCCATGGAGGACAATTGGCTTTTTTCAGATTTACTACAAAGAGAAGTTATTTCTCACTAGGTTCAGATATATCTACGTACATTTAAAAAAAAAATAAATTATAATGGCATAGTTAACTTTAGAAGCAATACAATTAGTTCTCAGTACGCATTAATCTAAGGTCATGTAATAATCAAGATTTTAAGAAATCATGATCATTATTGTTTACTCATTTCCATAATTATCTCACAGCTCCACCACAATGCAATACACTGATTTAGTTCTCTCATTTGCGATAGGTAGGGTAGATAAATGTGATGAGTTTGGGGTTTTTTTTCTTTTGTTTTCATGAAGTCACTCTTGATTTGTAAGTGGGAGCAAATCACACTCTGTAATCCATGGTCTTTGCAACTAAAGACTGAAATCAGCTCGGAAATTTCTGCAGAGAAGACACCTTCCTTCTTAAATTGGCCCATCCACTGTAATGACTGAATATGTAAATTGCAGTTCATTAGTGGAATTCTTTGTATGTATGGTAATCAGACTGTTAACAACTCTGTTACTTAATTGTTAGTTATGCTGTAGCTGATTTCTTTTTTTCTTCATTTTAACATAGGAAGAAGCTCTGTCTAAATGTAAATTTTGTGGGTTTCTTTTTTCACAAAGCTGCATTTTGTTACGTTAGCTGAATATTTACATTCAGATCGTGGGAAAGGCTTTAATGTTTTTTGGCTGGATGTTGCTTTTTCCTGATACCCGTATGGTAACAGGTCATTGTGGATGGCATTCAGATCCTTGTCCAGTGACCAAAGCGATTGCTGATGCTGTGTGTGCCGACAGCCAGGTTAGCAGTTTTAGCCGGTTCCAGTGCATTATTGATAAGCAGCAGAGCACATCAAGCTTGGTCCTCCAAATACCACTTTAGATGCCATATCATAAGTATGTTGCTAATCAGGTTTTCAATAGTGGAAAGATTTTTCGAGTGTAAACAGTCACTCGTGTTTTAGATTAAAGTAATGGAAAGTTGGTAGAGAACGGAAGTTTGAAAATTGAGATGACGATACGTATATTACTAAGTGGATTATAATGGTTATCCTTTCCTCTTTAAAAAGTTTATTTTCATTGCTTAGGCAATGTGAATGATGAAGAAGTATTATTTTTCACTTTCTGTTCCTTTTCTGCATTGTGTTACTCATTAACGCCGTCTTTCCTTATGGTATTTCTAGACTTCCAATCCTATTGATGTTGCAGCCAGACCTGGAACTGTCCCACATACCCTTCTACAGAAAGATCCACGGGTCTGTAGAAAATGTTACATTTTTTTCAAGTAAAGCTATTCCTCCTGAAAACCTTGAAGGCTAGAGCTACCCTGTTCAGTATGTTCAAATTAACATCCTCAAACTAAAGCTTAGTCTGAACTGTTTAAGTCAATGAGAACTAGAGAAGTTTTATGAGAACAATTTAAATCCTGATCCTTACTTCTGTTCATCGTTAGCAAAAGCACATAGATCCTATGCAGCGCAAGGGCTCTTTCCTTGCTGTCAGCAGGCATCCCCACAAGCCAGGGGTAAAGGCATAAAAGTCCAATTCAGCGTAGAAGTGTACAAACCTCTTCAAGATTTATGTTTATACTCTGTAATTGTTTTTAATGTGGGTAAGGGCAGTTATTCCCTTGGTTACTGTATCATTGATTGCACCAGTGAAATACGGATGCACTTCATTGATCGCTTGGTGCCTCTGGATTTTTGAGTTCTAGCATATGTGAACAGCATTTATTGTCTCAGCACTTTGTCTCTCAGCTTTTTTCTGTTCTTTGCAAATGCCCGTGGGTTGTTTGCATGTTTGAATTAATATACATTGTTTGCCGTGAGGAACACGATGCAGTTGTATTTTTAGCAGAACTCTCTGACAAAAGCAATAGGGAGCTCTCCTTAAAAATCCCTGTTGTGGTATGGCTAAACTTTTGCTGTTTTCTTTGGGTTTTGCCAAGTTCTGGTACTTTGGTTTGCTCTGAATTGGTGCTGTAGTTGAGCTTTATACCAAAAGGAACCATGTTTTTTCATTTCTGTTTATTCTATCTAATTAAAAAGATAACTAGAGCCTCCCATCTTTAAGTCATTTAGCTTTATGCTCCCTTTCAGCTTGTAGTGTAGTTTCGATTATTTCAAGATGATGTATTATGCCATCACTGTGTCTGCAAAGTACCTCTTACACCTATAAATCTCCTTTAGTATTGCATTTCAAAAAAGAAGTTCCAAAACAAATGAGAAATACCCAATAAATTGAATTTATTTTCCAGCATTAATTGATGAAATGTGAGCAAAAAAGGAGAATAAGAAAATAATTACCCCCAAAAAACAGGCCACACAAAAAATAGTAATGAGAAAATTGTGGTTTTAATACAGCCCCTGTGTAGTGACATCTGCTGCAGAGTGAAAAATATTTAAGGCAAAGCCCATTTGTGACAGAGGACGCATCAGACAAGCAGTCAGTCAGTAATGGCTGTTGGAGTGTACAAGACAAGGACCTAATGCCATAGCTGTTGAGCGGACACAGTCACTGGTTTGCAGGGGCACGTCTGAAACACCATTCCATCCTGTTCCAACCCAATTAGTGGGCTCAAGCCTGTGAAAAAGGGGCCCTGTCCGCTATCCAATCTTCTCGCTAGCCGAGCAGCTTTGAAAGATAAGAACAGAAGTTTGCCCAAAGGATAGATCCGTGTTTTTCTTCAGAGTAGTTAACCATCCATTTTTGTAGCATTAAATCAACAAATTAATGATGATGCCAGAGGACAGAGTGCTCTGTGAGGCTTGTTTAGTTGCTTGTCAACACTTAGGTACAACAGCCATGGGGGGAGGGAAACCAACTCAAATACGGAGGCTAAGGACTAATTATTATCCAAAAGGGCTTCATTTGAAAGTAAAATTATAACATTTTAATTTCATCTCTTAATGAAGCAATACAAATCTGTTAATTAGAGCAATTGTTTGAGTGACAGGCATGTAACCAAGCTGTCATTTCTTCTTCACAGTTGACAGATCCGTTCAGGCCTATGTTGAGGGTAAGAAATCTTCTTGTGATACAGTTTGTCAAGCTCATCTCAGTCCCCACCGGGTTAAAGCAGCAGCCTAATTATAAAGCAATGCCATGTTTCATCTTGGGTATTTTACACCGTGTTTGCTGAGCAGCATGGTCAGTCTTTCTTTGGGTACATCTTGTGGTCACTCGAGGAAAGTACACAGTTTCAACGCTGGAAGTTTTTTGTTCTTCTCATGCAACCCCCTAGCATGAATAGTAGAGGTTAAATATTGATTATCCTATTGTGCTGGCTTACAAGGTTTCCTGAGCAAACTCCTGGAGACCTACCCTGGTAGTGATCCCCTATCATTTCAGTGCAGACTGAAGGATTTTGCTTTTTATTATTTACTGTACATTTGGTTATTTAGTATGGTACTTCCTGCCCACATATCTTACTGTCAAGTATAGACAGACGGTCCACTTGAAACACAAAATAATTTAGAAATAAGGATCAAAAGTCTTTCAGTGATCCAAAAGAGTATTTTTGTTAAATTTTCAACACGTTCAAGAAGGTCTAGATTTTGATTGAACCAACCAAGTGAACTTATTAAATCACTAGCACAGCCAGCTGCTGTGAATAAGCAAAAGGCTTAAGTGTAGGGGAGTATATGTGTGAGATGGGTTTTATTTTTTTTGTGTTTTTAATTGTTGGTTGATATACACCTAGAAATAGAAGGCCAGAGCATATGCCATAGTTTGTAAAACATTTAAGGTACCAGTAGCTTGAGGAGCTTCTTGAATTCCTGTGATTATTTCTAAATCTGCAGGAATCATTAGTTGTGTAGTTAACTACAGACCCCTAAATAACAAAATTGGAGAAAGTATATCCTGAATGAGTCTTTTTCAGACAAGATTTCCAGACGTCCCAGAAACGAGTACAAAATCAATAAGAAAACCCAAATAGCATTCTGGTTCTTTCCTCCCTCTTTCTTCCCCATGACTTAAAAGCGTGGTGACAGGAAGGATGCAAAGAGCCTTCCCAAACACAGTGAATCGACTGACCTCCAATTTTTTCAGCGTATTTATGAGCCAAAGTTTTGGAGGTACAGACAATTATACAGCAATTACATGAGGGAGTCAGATTCATTTTGAAAACCAGAGTGATCTTTTAAAGTGCTTTCATTTTCATCCTTTGGTGGAAAGGTTGGCCTTAGAATAGCTGCACTTTCGGAAGTGAGCTCAACGTACAGTTGTGAAGCAATCCAGCTGTGCCGAGCAGCTGCTAACTGGAAGACAGTTTCATTGATTGCAGCAACACAAGCTGCATTCTCAGCCAGTGGCAAGATTGCACGAGTGCGTAAAACCTGAGCATGAGTTTATTTGGAGAGGAGAGTGACAAGGAGCATTCCTGAATATCCAGACAAACCGCTTAGCAAGGGATAAATTCTTTGCTTTCAGTTGTCTTGGTGTGGGGAATCCCCTAAACCAAACCAGACTGGGCTAAGAGTTGGCAGGAGTTGCTAGAAGTAGAATAAAGCATCACAGGTTTTTGAAAGTTACTGATTCATGATGTATCCTTTTGTTTTTTCCAGAAACCTGGAAAGTGGTGCGCTATGCATGTTCACATCGCCTGGCAGATATACCATCACCAACAGAAAGTCAAGGTCAGTCTTTTGGGCGCTCCTGAACTTCGTAGATGTGTTGCACAGTGCACACCTGTGAGAGGAAGAGCTTGCCTCTTGCTGTTAGCAGTTCTGTGCTATGGCTAATGCCTTGTTAAAGTAACCGTATGGAGCATTATAGCGTAACCTTCCGTTTCACAGTGATGGGATATCGGAATTAAAAACCTAAAGGTAGAGTCTCAAAGGAATGTCTGTGATGCCTCGGAGCAAGGACACCAGATCTTGGGCAGTAACAAGTTTCACAGAATCATCTAGGTTGGAAAAGACCTTGAAGATCACCTAGTCCAACCATAGTTTGTAGCTAGGTAGAGCCAAATGGGTGTGCCTGTGAGCTACAGCATTGCTTTTATTTACGGCTGAGGACACAAACATATCAAAATTAACATTCACGGACAGAAGAGGGCACAGGAAGATTTCTCCTGTCCCTGAGATGCTTTATCCAGTGTGGCTGCACAGGCTTCTATCAGTCTTTTTTCACAACCCATGTCATAGCTGGAGGTTGGCACCTGTATGTGTCTGGGCTGGTCAGGCAGACACGGCCTCTCAGATGAAGTAATGTTACCCAGACACTGTCTCACTGCACCAAAGATAAAGGGTGGAAATCTTTTGTTCATTATGCATGCTTTGAGACTTCAAGGGTAAGAGCCATGGCCAGTTTAGGCTCTCCTGAAACAGATGTCAGAGAAAAACAAGTAATTTATTCATTTAGTAGTTAGGGTATTTCCATTCTTTCTTTAACTGTATTTTCATTGCACATAGAGTCTGTGAGGAAGATTTCTTTCCCTTTATAATATTTTCACTGTACTTGTCAGTGAAAAATTCTGTGTTGCTCCTGAAGATTTTCAGTGAGCCAGGAAAGGTTGGTATTCTTTACTGTTCATACTTGTACTTCAGGAGTCAATAGCTGTGTTAAAAAGTAAAATTAACAAGGAGTCCATAGCACTTTGCAGTCTGTGTATGCAATTGAATTGTATAAGGTAGTACTATAAGAATATGAAGATGTTGAACAGCTACTAAAACCTGCAGCTAATAGAGTTTAAAAATAACCCTTTTAAACAAGGTTGACAGGTTAATTTGCTGCAGTAGACATATCTCTCTTCTCTGCTTCCTTATGTTTCCCCTGCTAGTGATCTTCATTCATCTTCCCATTATCAAAAAAGACAAGATTATAGACCTAGAGAGTTATATGTCTTTTTTTTTTATTTTATTGAAAAGGTATTTTCTTGAAATGAAATTATTATTCCCATGCTATCTATGTCCTTTCTATCTTCCTTGATTTGATATTCAGAGAGAGGTCATACTGGTGTACTTATAACTCATAATAAATGCCATTTTCATGCAGTCATTTCTTTTACCTAATACTTTTCTATCTTGCATGTTAAAAAACAGGAAAGGATGTTCCTTGACTTTTTGAGACTGTGCATGATGATAATTTTAAGAATAATTGGGAAATGTATTTCACAATCTCAGTTGAGTCAAAAAATTAGTTATGGTCTACAGTCAGTAAGGCGAGTTGGTTTATGTCCCCGTGGGCTGTCAGACTCCCACATGGGAATGAAGTCCTCCCCTCCGCACGCGATCACACAGTGTGAAATCTCTGGCTGAAGGCTCATACAGAATGATTTCTCCTTCTAGCCCAAGGTTGTGAAGGTGCCTTTTCTTCTGCACAAGGTAGAGACACTGCCTGGCCACAGAGCAGGGAATAAAACATATTTACTCAGAGATTTCAAGTTTGCATGCAGTGCCACCAGACTGCTTGCAAAGTATGGAAGAATCAGTAACTATCTGGACCACTGGTAATTGCTTGCAGAGGGCAACAGCAGACACTGAAGAAGCAGGCAAGATAGGAAACTTTAAAACACAACCTTCCTGACCCCAGGAAAAATTGCGTGCAGCTGTGGATGCTGTTTGCCTGCCTATACCTCTGCACCACGACAAAGTTCAGACCTGTGTAACCTGTCTGCACACCCAGGGAATTCCTCAGACGAAGCCAGGATTGCATACCAGCGCTGGGCACACAGCAGTTTTACACTCCTGCTTAGACTGACCAGTGCCTTACTGGTCTGGATTCAAGAGAGAATTTCTGCTCCGTAATTGGCCCTCTCTCGTTTAGAAAAGGCCTTACGGACCAATCTAACATGCTATTAAATTAGTGTTTACACTGATTTTAGTGGACCCTGAGTTAAGGTGTTACACATTTGCTGGACTTCAAACACATTCGTCAGGATTATCATCAAGAGAGGTGCCCTGAACAGCAACTGGGGATAAAATAAATCTGATCAATTTTCTTGGGTACTATTTTAAGGTAAATTAAAACATTCAAAAAATATTCTAACACGTGCATGATATTCCTGTTCCTCTTCAGACAGGGGATTTTTTCATTATTTAGAACAGCACCGTTCATATGGCTGCAATTAAAGTTTCAGCCAGCTTTTGCTATTCTGAGTAATGCCTGTCAGAGGTTTATACCTTGGTTGTTCAAAAGAAAAATAGAAAGAGTTCACAGCATAAAAATCTGGCACACAGGCTTCAGCCAAGGCATTTCTGAACTTTTTTTTAATTATTAAAGGAGTATTGTGTTACTTCCCTAAAAGACATGACCTTAACTTGGCCATCTTTTCCATTTCAGTATTCTTGCAGGCCATTATCTCTAAACATTGAAAAAGCCTTTTTTTTGCCTTTTTTGTTGTGTTCTCATAGCTACATAGACGTGTTACTAGTACTTGAAAAACAGCTACTAGGCATGCACATTAACTTGGTCATAACTTTTTAATATGCATATTTATATCATTGTAATAGTCTGTACTCTGAGCTGGCACAGTATTAAATACTGATTTATAAAGCGTAACATGCTCCAGAATTATGTTAAGATCTACTGGTTCAGTGTTACACGTTTGTAAATCCTTTCAGCTGACCTGCACAATTAATCAGCAATCTGTGTTTAGGGAGTTCTGGCAGCGCAGGTAATTGGGAATTTGGTTTTCCTCCTCATTCTATAAAACTGTTGTAGTAGGGACCACTAAAATGAGTACATGGCACAAAGAAGAGCCCACTCTTCATCCGCTTATCACTTACAACACAGCTACCTCAGCAAATTTGCCTTAAAAACGCCTGCTGATTCTAATACCATATAAATAAAGACAGCGACATACAGTGCTTTGAATTTGGAGTGCAGGCATTCAAAATGGGACTTCAGTTCTTTCGACTCAAATACGCTTCATCTGTAATTTGATTCATTTTAGCCCCTAGCTTGCTCGGTTGCAGTCTGAGAGGCACTGAAAGATATACTGCATTGAGTGTTTCTTGATTGCAGCTTCACATTTAAAATTAATGGTTCTGGTGTCCATTGACTTGTCTCTGCCATAACTGTCTGGCAAGGGATTCCTGCAGTGGGAAGAGGGTCAGCTGGCAGCTCTGCCTCTTACAGCTGATGCTTTCACCCAGCTTTTAACACGCCAGCCCACCTGGGATCGGATCCAGGCTAGCCCTTCTCTTCAGCTTTGTTTTTATTATTTTAAGACAGACCTATTCCTACAGCTAAGCAAGCATCTGAGGCCTCCTCAAAGATTTTTATGTTTGTTCTTTAAGTCAGGTCTGTGCTGAAAAGCTTAGCTCCAGAGGGGTGGATGTGAGCATATGGGAAAAAACTGTTGACGTTTGTGGGCAATATGCATTGGGAGCCTGAGGTTTTCTCTTTCTATCGTAGAACCCCCTTCCAGGGAAACAGTAGTGCACCTATGCTCAGAGTCCCAAAAACTAATAGTCTTGTTAAAACGTCAGTTAGTACGAATAAATTGCTATATCCACATCATTTTGAAAGTGCCTTTTACTGCTATCTTTTAGGACAGTCTCTTCCAAATCCTGTTTTTGCATTTCAGAAACAGATGCAGTCTGATCCACACAAGCTGGACTTTGGCCTGAAACCTGAATTTCTGAGCAGGCCACCAGGCCCCAGCCTTTTTGGAGCCATCCACCACCCCCATGACCTGGCCCGGCCCTCGACTCTCTTCTCCACAGCCAGTGAGTACTGAGAAGTGAAATCTCCTCCTTGTGGCACGCTCATTAAAATGCTAATCCTTGCCATGTTAAAAGGAAATTTCCCATATGCTTGGGCTTATGAACTCCCTGCAAGACATGCCACGGGCTATTAGTCCATTTGATAAATATTTTTAAATTATTCTATATGCTTTTAAAAAAGCCCAACCTGCTGAAATGCCATACAGGTAGTAAATGGAGGAACATGTCTTCACACAGTGATATCCAATGCATCACGGAGATGACAGGTTGGAAATAAGCTGTATTTTACATGCTCTTTTTTTTTTTTTTTTCCATGCTGAAGCATTCCCCACTGCCCCTTATACTCATACCTGGGAATTTCTGTTTAGAAAAGCAGCATTTTTGCATAGGATCCTGACCTGAGAGCCCCACCCAGTGTACAGCAATCTCTGCTCATGTGAGCTGCTATTTAAGAAATGATAGTCAAGCCCAGAGCACAGCGAGTCCCTTTCTGAGCTTTTGCTAGTAATTCACCTCTTTTGCTTTGTTTTGGCAGGTGGGGGTCATCCAGCGGGCACCCCTTTCGGCCCACCACCTCACCACAGCAACTTTCTCAACCCAGCTGCTCACTTAGGTACGTTCTCTCTGCAGCTAACTAACGGTGAATACAACTCAGAAGTAACAGACGCTGACCATTGAGACTATTAAAGCTTTCCCGTGTGGAGGCTCTTTGAGCATCCTGCCTATTTAACCTTTACAAATTGCTCATTTTAGTCATTTAATTTTAGCCATTACTCAAGTAGCAGTTCTAAATACACATGATAGTATCACTGACAGCATGTTTTGGAATACTTCTGAACACAGTCTGGACATTAGAGGAGTGGAGTGACAGGACTAGTTAGGTTTTGCTGTAGTCATGTTTATAACCAGTCAAAAAAAATGCCTTAAGGTTAAGGCTTCAGTTCATAGGGGTGTTTCTTCTTCTAACTCCTACTTAGATGTCTCCTTTTCCATTTAAGTGAGTGGGAAATACATCCTTAAAATCTTGTGATTTGGCCTCAAATGTGTCTGTTAGTGAAAATTAGTGAATACACCTTTAAAAATGGAACCACCCAAGTTACCAAATGTCATTATTTCCTTTCTAACTTACTGATGTTGTAATAAGGTGGTCTGCTGCCTACAGGAGCATCCGAGATCAACACTCTAAATTGGCATTTTATTTCGCATAGGGAAGGATTTGGGAGGGTCACCAAATGGATACAGCAGACCCACAATGTAGGTTTATCATTCTGCACTGAGCTGCCTATAGAAGATGCTGCGCTTGGTCTTCCTTTTCTCTGTGCTGCTATTTATCATAAGTAGTTTCATGAAAATTGTTAGACTTCTCCAAAATAAAGTGAGAAGAGAATTTGCTTCATATGACTTACCTATACCCTGTATACATTAACTACTTATTCCAGTATTTTTCAGTCCATACTAGTTTTTTGTATAGTATTAGCAATAAATATCAAGGGAATTACGAAACGTTCAGGACAGCATGACATCTCAGTATAATAGACATTTTATTTATATCCTGGCTATGGTTTCGGAGACACGGCCTGAAAGTACTGGGAGCACATTTGCCAGAGTTAATAATAGTCTTGCTAGCCAGAGACATTTCCTGAGAAATAGATTTGAATTGGAAGGGAATAAAGGACATAAAAATGGAGATGTTTGCAGGTGTTAAATGAAGTAGCTACTTATGCTGAAGTACAGGCCTCAATACCACGTATATTTTAACATCTTGTTTTTCTTTGAAGAGGAAGCTTTTCTAGTAAGACGATCCCATGCATACTGTCATTGAAAAAACCCACGTTTTTTATGTCTCACTCCCTCACAATCACCGCTGTGTTGTGGGAGGATGATGTTCAACTCCTGATGGGCACAGACCGAGCTTCCGTGCAGACATAATGCGGTTGGATAACACGCCAATGCTTTATCATAATTACCAACATGCCAGTGAGCTTCAGCTGTTTCTGTTGGTTTGCAGAGCCTTTCAATCGACCGGCTTCCTTCAGCGGTCTCACTGCAGTGGGTAGTAATGCCTTCGGGGGACTCGGGAACCCGACAGTTAGTGAGTAACCTCTTTGTTTATGAATTCTTGTTTGCTGTGTAATTCAGGATTTTGAGTGATGGTGACTGTTTGCTGTCTTTTTTACCCATTGCTTAGACCACGTAGCACTAAGAGATGGGAATTTGAAAAGCGACCTTTTTTTTTTCTAAATAACAGCATTTTTTAGTCATCAGTAAATTATTTTCTATTAGTTACTTAGTAGTTTGGGTTCAACATAATGCTAAATGTCACCATTACATCGTTCGGTTAAAAAAAAAAAAAAAAGAGACTGTAGAACCTGTGAGTCTAAGGAGTTTGTGAATTTTCTCATGGTTTTCTTGCATGCTCAAAAATAGTTAATGTGTGCAGCACCCCTAGCTGTGGATGGGAACATATTTTTTTTTTCCTTTCTCACCAGTAATCCAGGACATGTGCCTGGAAAAAATGAGTAACCTGCATTTATTTGTCCAGGATCATCAACATTTCTCTAGATTTGGCCAGTCACAAAAGATCATCCTTTTAAAAATCACTCTCTTTCTTCATACTTCAAATCTGGCATGATTTTGGTCACATACTATTTTACTTTGGTTCAGGATCAAATGCAACAAGTTCCATTATTTATAGTCCATATAATGGTCATTTCCTGATGTCTCCAAAATATTTGGAATAAGGATCATTGTCACTTTTATCTTACTACTCCATCCCTTGTCAATTTTATCCACAGCATTTCCCTTTCCAATTAAAACAGCTGTCAGATGCCTGCCCATGTTTAGGAATGAGACCCTCTAATGAATCTCTGTTAATTTCCTTTCCTTTTCCAGCTCCCAATAATATGTATTCATTTTAACTCTGAGTGCTGTAAAAGTTTTTTTGGTAAGTACCTTCACTAGAGCATACCTTTTTCTTAAACCTTTTTGTTTTCCACTTCACCATTTCAGCACCCAACTCAATGTTCGGCCACAAGGATGGCCCCAGTATGCAGAGCTTTAGCAACCCTCACGAGCCCTGGAACCGACTGCACCGAACTCCTCCTTCGTTCCCGACCCCTCCGCCCTGGCTGAAGCCAGGAGAGCTGGAGCGCAGTTCATCTGCTGCAGCTCATGACAGAGATAGAGATGTAGATAAACGAGACTCATCTGTTAGTAAAGATGACAAAGAAAGGTACGAAAGAACACTTCCAAGAATTGTCTAGTTCAAAGCTTGGGGCTCTGTTCCGCTTTTAACCCTTCCCAGCCTGGCACATTGTTAAACCAGAGCTTCAGTAGAGGGACACCTGGAGAGCTGACATCATTGCTGCCTGTGACGCGAGGCACTGCGGAAGATGCAGGTTTCTAACTCGGGTGTTTCCTGCTGCATCTGTTTCTCTTCTCACTTGCACCACACTTCATCAGAAGGAGCTTTGCTGGAGCAGAGTTCAGGCAGTGTCAAGTGAGAATAGAATCAGACCCACACACTCTGTTACCTTGTGGGTCACACTGCCATAGGTCTTTTGAAGACTTAGCGTGGAGATAGGTGCCTGACAGGATGAAAAAAAGGATTATAAAGTCCATCAGACGCATATCTGCACCTTTGAATACCTAAATAACTTTGTAAATCGGACCTTGTCTGCAAAACAAATAACGCTACCTCCCTTTTCAAAAAGGGACTGACCAGAGGGACCACTGATAAAGTTGTAAAATTATAACAGTGTAAAACGCACCAGGTATGTCATGTTCCAATACCACAGTACGTTTCAGTGCATGCAGTTCATTAAATGAACCTTAATTCCCCGCAGAAAAAGCCACACACACATGCACTGCTGTTACACACCTTCAAGCACAGTTTTTATTCGGTGTTTTACATGGACTTGCACGCTAACATGTCCAGGCTGGGAAGGGTTAATGGAAAGTAAAACCTGGTCATATTTTTTTTGTCAGGACTGTTCCCATTATACAGTTAACTCAGTAACAATTCCTCTTAACATTTAAGTACCAAATTATAAGAATTTGCCATTCAGCAAGTGTCATGCCTTCCTTGAAAAATGTAGAGAGGCTGATTTCAGCTTTTTCAGTTGTGGCTTAATGGCTTTCCTGTTAAGTTTGCACATTACTTTACTACATAATGGCTATTTGTTTCTAACTTTTTAGCATAAAAGAATATTTAGGAGATGTGCTTTTCTGACTTCTCTGTCACTAACCCAAATATACGCATTAGTAGCCTTTTCTAAAAGAAGTTATGCTAACACATTAGATATTCTAAAAATACATTTAAGAGCTTTTCTATGTTGTTGTAAAATGTGAAGAGTAAGTCAAACTACAGATCTTTTCACCTACATTTTCCATTTGGAATATTTTCTGTTTGGTAGCATAGCTTCATTATTTTCATGTCTGGTGTTAATGCTTAAAAATAAATTGCTGTTACAAATTGGGGATTCTGTCCTGCAAAATGCTTAAGCATGTGAGTAACTTTACTGGCTTGAATGGCAAAGCATTTTAGTTATTAATGATACGGGTAGTCTTTAGAATTATGTGATTATTTCAGTTGCTGTTTTGTTGTTTTCTTATGAAGTGTTCCTGCTGAAGAAAATCCCTTTCTGAA
This sequence comes from Strix aluco, assembly GCF_031877795.1. Lineage (NCBI taxonomy): Eukaryota > Metazoa > Chordata > Aves > Strigiformes > Strigidae > Strix > Strix aluco. Next base: position 5,396,508 of record NC_133949.1, on the reverse strand, counting down.
ATACATTCCTTGCAAGCTGCTTTGGCATTGCCTGAACTCCATATCATAGCTCAGAACATATTTATTTTCAATAATTTGAGAGCTTAAAAGTAAGCGTCATTCATACTTCATACTTCTGCACAATTATGGCTACCGGTTTTAGTACAATGTTTTCACCAATTTAGTGTTGCTGTGCATCCATCTGGGTGGTTTTGAAGAGTTCTACTTTGCAGCATGCTCACACTGTTGCCTGTATGAGAAGATGCTGAGAATCCCTTCCTGGAGACGTGCTCCCCGTGTAGATAATGTCTGGAGTAGTTTGTGAGCCTCTTACACCTATTCTTTCATCTTCAGTGGCACCCAGCGGGGTGAGGATGTAGCCCTGCTTTCTAGTTGAGGTCCCAGTCTCTGTTACCTATTCTAAGCTAATTTGCCCAAACAGGAAGAACTGGGAATCACACCTGGAGGTATGATTTCATCTCAGAAGCATCCTGACATCGAGGGTCTAACTTTATCAGCCCCCAATGGGCCATCTAGCCAAAAGCATTCATCCAGATTTCTTCTGTTATCAGTGGAAAGGTACCTCAGAAGTACCTCTTAGCGGGGCTCTTCCCCATCTAAGATCAGTGTTAGAGTGGGGTGCCATGAATCACTGGTCGCTCTTGGATAAGCTGTATGGCCGGTGTACTGCAGCCCCCTCCCAGCTAGACTGAGATAAGGTAAATCCCTCAAGATAGCTTAGATAATATGAAACTACAATCTGTGAACCCTGCCTAAATGCAGAGCTGGCTGGGGAGTTACACTGCAGTGTCCTGATACAGTCCCCACTTTCTCCTGGAACGTCAGTTGCAGTTGTGGAGGTTTTTTTGGTTCAAGGATTCTCTTATTCCAGTCCAGCATTAGGGAGAAATCAGTAAAAATAGCTATTGTGAAAAATAGGATTTGTTCCTTCTCAGTGGTATTTTGTTTAAAAGATGTCACTGAGCAGTTGCATTCTAATGATGATGTTTAAGTGTATGTTATCCTAGAGCATTAAAAAAAACCCACCCAAGAATCTATTGATCTTTTTTATCGACATAAATGAGGCAAAGTACTTGGCATAAGATACTCAGTATCTTTCACTGTAGTATACAGCCTCAAAGCATAACTTACTTAGTCATAAGTTCATTTCAGAACATGATGTTAAGTTTCTTCTTTGTGGAGACAGAGGCTTAGAGCTGTTCCCATATTATTAACCTAAGGAGCCCTTGACAAATCTGAGGATAAAAAATTATTCCCTCTCTGACCACCGAACTACATGTAGTTCACTTAAGTGAGCTATATAATCAATAGCCTCTTGAGATAATACCATTGCTGTAATTGAATAGGATGAAATTGGCAAAGGAATATGTTATTTTGGTTGCACGTATTTTTTTCTTTAGTTACAGAAAATTCCTGTTATTTTCTCTAAATTTTATGCATAGTTTAAAATACATCAGTTACATAGAACATTGATTAAATATCAGCAACAGGACTCAATGAGCTCTCCTAGTGGATAAAAAACAATTTTAAGGGTGCCCTCTGAACTAGTCTCATGAGCAAAATAAATAAGAGACGGTGTATTGCAGAGTCCCCAAGCCAGTGCTTTGCCAGCAATGTAAAAGAATTGAGTCTTGATTGTTGAGAAGCCATTATTGGAGTGCCTTGACTTGGTCTCACTGTGTCCAGATCTGGAAGCTGTTAAATGCCTCAACTTTTGGTGGAAAGCAAGAGGAGGGAAATTATTGCCAGGACACAATTTCCAGACTGTTTAGGGCATAGTCAATCAAAGTAGAACCTGATACCAAGGAGTTAATTGGTAGTCAGTGCAGACCAGGCAGTTCTGGTATCAAATGCTCCATCTTACACATGTTGTCTAACAGTCATATTCTGGACTCTCGGAGGTCTCTCAGACACGGCCCATAAAACAGTTTCAACAATTCAGTCTAGACACAGCAAAAGATACATCTGGTGAGATTATAATAATGAGAGTTTCCTTTTCAGAGACATTTTTTCTGCAGTTGCTGCAGTTTCACCGCCCAAAAGTACCCTACAGGTAGAAATCTTACACAGTTCAGCTCAGCAGAAACGTAGGTAGCAGAAACTGTATAGGTGAAGGAGCAAGTGTCCACTTCAGAGTCGCTGTCCCAGTTGCCCTTCAGCCAGCCAGTATTGCTCATCTAGAACAGAGCGAGTTTCAACCTGCTGTCCTCATCCGAGCACGTTCAGGTTACACATTGCTAAGCAGAGACTGCGGCACCCAAAGAGAAACCATGTAAACTGGAGCTGGTTGGGACTTCAGAGGGCCTCACTGCTCATCCCTCACTATTGCCTTTAACAGCACATTGTCCATTGGTGTTCCCTGCACGGAACAGAATTTCCCTGCTCAGCAAACAGGACGTGTCCGACACTGAATATCTGGAGCTGTCTTTATGGAGAGACTCCAATTCAGAGATCAACTGAAATTAGTGAGAGGTTAAAATCATTGGAACGGAGGAATTAGATTTACCTTATGAATTTGATTCATTTTAAATAGCAAAGCTTTTTCATTTAGTGTTGCCCATAACAACTCCTTGTCAACACTGCTTCCAGAAAATAAATGGTACAGAATCCTGTCACATATTTAGGTTTTTGTCCACTGCCAGACAATAATTCTCTAATCTTTTGTGCAACATAAATAGGTTTGAAAGATGGAACGAATTCACAGTATTTTGAGACTTCTAGCATTGGCAGGGAGATGGATTCACCCTGTCCCTGCTCTGCTTACTCTACCCTAAAAATGGGAAAGGGGTGGTAATCTGAAGAGCAACTGACTCCAGAAAGATGGTGTTTTCAGAGCTAGCCTGAATGATGCACGTATAGGGTAGACTGATCTCTGCTGAGGAAGCCAACACATAATTTATACGTGATGGCCACCTCTATTAAAACACACTGAGTGTCACTGCACACTTAGAGAAGTGCCTGCCTGTTCAGAGAGGTGGATTGTCACCTGCAGTACTGGTGTCTTGAGAGGTTTTTGTTTTCAGTTTTAAGAGTAAATTGAATTGTGAGAAGCAAATTGAAAAGCTAGAAGATTGAAGAGAATAGAGATAAGAAATTAGGAACGTACATAGGTCTAGAAATGTTTTTAAAAGTCAGTTGAACAAAATGTCGTCTATGTTCCCAAATGTATTTTAATAGAAGCAGCAGGTAAAATGCTATTAATCCATGTAATTTGGATTTCATTGACTCACTTTTTTGAATGAAAGTAGTATGTTTTTATTTTTCTCTCTCTTCTTTGCAATTAAGGCCATTGTCTTAGAAATACGTGTACTAGAGCTATATTCCCTTGGGAGCCTTCAATGGACTTCAGTGTTTGAAATCTCAATCAGATCATTCACAAAGCAGCTTCAGGGATCTTCTTCTTCAGGGCTGAGACCATAGAATAGGCCTAGTTTAGAGATGGGATGTTCTTCTGGTGTTTAGGGTGTGCAAAAGGAACAGTGCATTAAATGGTGCATGTTACTAGCTTTCTGCAAAGCAGTGACTATAAAGAGCCTAGATGCTTTGTTTTATTTGCAGAGTTTCTCATGCCTTCATTTTTACACTTCTCTTTCTTCTAGGGAGAGCATTGAGAAAAGACACTCCAGCCATCCTTCACCAGCACCTATCCATCCAGTAAACTCCCTCGGACATAATCGCAGCTCAAGTGAGCAGATCAGGAGCCATCTGAATCCCGAGGTTCGAGAAAAAGAGAAACCCAAAGAACGAGAGAGGGATCACTCCGAATCTCGGAAGGAAATTAATGTTGAAGAGCACAAGGTGAAGGACAACTACATTTCGGAGAAAGAAGGCCTGAGCCATGAAAGCCGAGTGGTGGAAGAGTCTAAGCAAATGCCCAGGGTTCCTTCACCCTATGCTAGGCCCCCCGTTGTGGAGAGCACCAGGCCTAATAGTACTTCAAACCGTGAGGCCGAGAGGAAGAACGAGCCGGCGTATGATAATCCGAAGAAAAGCAATGAAGTCAAAGTGAAGGAGGAGCGAAAGGAAGACCATGATGTTCAACCTGAGGGACCTCAGACTCATAGGTCATCTGATCAGCCACCACCTATATCTACATCTAACGTCCATCCAAGTCCTTTAGTGTCTATGCCCATGACTGTAGGTGTAACTGGTATACATCACATGAACAGCATCAGTGGTCTGGATAGGACTCGCATGATGACCCCTTTTATGGGAATTAGCCCAATTCCTGGTGGAGAACGTTTCCCCTATCCTTCTTTCCACTGGGATCCAATGAGAGATCCCTTAAGAGATCCATACAGAGAGCTAGATATTCATCGGAGAGACCCCCTGGGCAGAGACTTTTTGCTAAGAAATGACCCCCTTCATCGTCTTTCTACACCAAGATTATATGAAGCAGACAGGTCATTCAGGGATCGGGAACCTCACGACTACAATCACCACCACCATCACCACCACCCTCTCTCTGTTGACCCTCGACGTGAGCATGAGAGGGGCAACCACTTGGATGATCGGGAGCGGTTGCACATGCTCAGAGAGGACTATGAACATGCACGCCTGCACTCAGTTCACCCTGCCGCCTTGGATGGGCACCTGCCTCACCCAAGCCTAATCACGCCAGGACTTCCTAGCATGCACTACCCCAGAGTCAGTCCCCCGACGGGACACCAAAATGGCATCCTCAATAAAACTCCCCCCACAGCAGCTCTCAGTGCCCCTCCACCTCTTATTTCTACTCTGGGACCTCGGCCTGGGTCTCCCAGAAGGACTACTCCTCTGTCAACAGAGATGAGAGAGAGGCCTCCTTCTCACACCCTCAAGGACATCGAAGCTCGATAAGCAGAGTGAGACTAAATAAAAACCAGAGAAAGAGGGACGGAACATTGTAAATGAACATAATATAAAGACCTTCTTACTAGTCATTGATACAGACTGGGGATGTGACCCACTGTACAATATGTATAGACCTGAGTGCAAAGATTTTGAAATGTTTTTTTTGTATATTATATGTTGAAATTTTCCAGATCTTTTAGCCAAGTCCATATGTTCCTCGTGTCTCCTACTCTGTTTTATTTCTAGTTTTAAAATTTCAAAATTTGAACTGAAGAATAAGACATTAATCTCAACGATTTGACTAGAAACAAAGCACCACCAATGTCAACCATACAAAACTCTTTCAGACCAGAAGTGAAGACAATTGTAGATATTTATGTAAAAAGATTGCTTCATGGGTTAATGGTTCATATATGCAAAAAGGGTAAGATGAAAGCTTTACTTTGTACAAATGTAAATAGATAAAATTAAGTAACATAATACATTAATACTTCTTAAACTGTGCTATTTGCAAACTTAATATTGATCAACACAGTCTGCTTATGCTGTGTTACATATATTGTTATAGACAGCTAAACCCCTTCAACTATGCAATGAATTTTAAGGCTTTTCACAAAAGCCTTTATAACTCAAAGGAGCCTTTTCAACACACAACATAATTAAAGTCATATTTTCCCTGAACAAGCTCATCTATAATAGAAACCTAATTCTCTTGCTTGTTTTGAAGAAAGAGCCCATTAGAAGTGTAGTTTTCTGTCTGAACCCCTGCATCAAGATGCTGATGTTACTGTAGCTCATGTATTCCTTAAAATGCGTCAGGGTTAGCAGTCTGTGATCACTGATACTGTAGTCATGACAGATTGGTTTTCAGTCACATTAATCTGGGTTAAACAGAGTAATAATCAAATACTGGATATTTTCCAGAACTTTTGTCACTTAACATGTCAGATTTATTTTTGGAAGAACATCTGCTTATAGCCATTCATGTCTGTTTTTATTGCCAGTGTGTCATTTTTATCTGTACACACTTTTTTTTTTGTTAAGTGATTTTTAGCTACATTGAAACAAATCCTACAAGAAAGCTAATACTTTTCTAAATGATGGATATGTTTTCACTGTGGATCAGTAGTTTAATTAATGAACTCCGATGCAGATTTCATAATGCGATTTATTGTATATCAGTTGGTAATAAAGTCTGTGAATAGTTAACAGGTCAGCCTTGTTGTTCCCTAATCATAGAAGACATGAAATAACATGAAGAACATGGTCCTTTTTAAAAATATGCATCAATCTTCTGAAATCTGTCTTTTCATAACACACTTTTTTATAATGCGTTAAGTTTCTTGTCTAAATATTTGGAGAGAATATGACTTTATCAGAGAGAATTCAATATCTTGTCTACTGGACTGTAAAATATATGTATGAAATAAAATTAGTTCCATTGGTCTTCTAGTGTATTAAAGTGCTATCTGAAGTTGTTATCCTGTTTTGGCAAAAAAAAAAAAAAAGAAAAAAGTTAACTACAGACAGTTGTTTCTAATGATCAGAGATCTATTTTAGTAGTCAACTGAAGGTTTAGTTGTGAGCTTCAGATTTTGTGAACTCCAGATGTTGTGCAGTGGTTTTTTTTTTTTTTTAAGAACAAAAGGAAAAGTACAAAAAAAACCCAACCCTGAGGAATATGTACACTGGAACCGTAGTGGTAGCTTTCAGTATTGTAAAGAGATTGTTATATACGAACCTTTTTGCTGTTTATCCTGTATGTAATAAAGTCCTTTCTAGATCCTATGTGAAAAGCAAAGTGAAGCGGCTCTCAATCTTCAGCATGTTTCCTCATCAGCGAAGACTTGTGTAATGTAAATTGTGCCATGTTATTAAAAAATGTGAACTAAACTGCTAGGTGCTTCTTTGTGTGGAGTACCCCATCATTGCTATGGGGAAGAAACGCTTTTTCCCAAGAGTGGGTTTTTGTTCAGAAGAAATAGCTATCAAAAATGTCAAGGAAATGGCAAACTTTTATAAGCCATCTTCCTAAAATGATTATAGTAATCAGGAAAAAAAGGACCAAAAAGGAGACCAGATTCTTGGCTTGCCTAGATTCTTTAAAATATAGTAACACCCTACTTACCTTAGATTTTAGTTAACTGACTAGTTGGCCTTTCAAGATAGTCCCATACTTAAGTACGTGGCTGTATGCAAGCCCTTCTGTGAATTTGTGCAGTTCCATACAGCCAGTGGCGTTTTACCAGTTTTCATCAGTTAAAGATACGGCTCTCAGTTACTATGAACAATTTGTACATAAATACGTTCAATTTCTTGCAAATCGTTTAGTACAAATCTTCATAGTACAGCTTTTGTGATGGTCTCTTTTGAAAAAAAAAGACAAAAAATTAGGTCCTCATGATAACATGATTTCCAGGAGGGTGTTTTTTAGTTCAGGGTTTTTTGGGGGGTTTTTTATAAGCTTGTTGCAAACACTTCAAAACTTTTATTCGAGTTACTTTGGCAGAGGTAACTTGTGACACTGAAATTTGCTTTCTTGAGCAAGACAGGAGATCTTTCTTCTCCCCCAGTAATTGCCAGTTTTGGTATAAGCAATTAAATGTATGCAGCCATATAGTCAAGTTTGGTTGTTTCCTCAGCCATGTGGCACTTCTGTCTGTATTCTACTATTTCTCCCATGTAAATCTGATGAAAGTGAAATTTCCCTGAATTTCAACCATGTAACTTAGAGAAAAGAATAGCCCTATGTCTTTTTTAAAAAATCCAATTTTGTGTAAACTGTGCAGGATGTACCATAGTAGCATAATGTGCAAAAAGAGCTTTTTCTTTTTTCTGTGAGGAACTCGGTCTTCTGGATGCACATGATTTAAAAACCTTCCAAGTTTCTGAAGGAATCCAGTTATAGGTGGCTGTAGAAGGCTGAAAACTATTGGAGCAAGCTTGCACAGATAGAGTGTGAGGGGCCCCGTGAGAGAGGGACTAATGAGAGCATCATCTTCCAGGCTCATCTCAGAGCCCTGTAATAGGAGTCCTAACAGCTTTGTCCGTGTCTTCAGGGGGAAGAAATGTGGTATCTGATTGTACAGACTATGATCCTTGTCCTCCCAGGTGCTGAGCATACTCCTGCTGATGGTCCTTAATTCCCAATCAAGCCGATGAACCCTCCCTCCCAGAGTCCCAGAAAGTATTGAGGCATTTCACTCCCTTTGAATTCAATACAAGTGGCTATACACCTTTGAAAATCTGGGTGACAGGTTTTTTTATAAGAGTGGTAATGCTCAGAGGAATATGCCTGAAAGGTATAGTAAGAGATGAAACAAGATTTTTAATGCTTTTGAACTTTTTCAGATGCATTCACTGCTTTTCAAAAGTTTGCTATAGGGATGTTAGCTTGCAGGTATAGACAATTTAATCTTTTTAGCAGGGTTTTCTAATCAAAACCTTTATCTAAAATCTATTTTCTAATTACTAGTATTTAAGAAGTGAAGTTAATTTAAAGACCGTGCCAAATACCTCCTGTAATAAGGGTATTATTCTGTAGGGTGTGAGAGATCTGGATCATAGAAAACCCTGAGCTACTATGCTTACAACATCCAGGACCTTTGAATTATGCTTTAAAGCTCCCACCTTCCCATGCTCCAACTAGTTTTCTACTTAGCAGCTTCCTATCGCCAGCTGAGATGCCAACTAAAGCAGTGTATAGGAAGTGATTCTCTGAAAGCAGACATAACATTTGTTCCCTGATACAATGTTCATTTTATGTCGTACTTCTTTTTTTACTTTCCTTCTTTTTTAACTTAACGTACCCTTCTTTTTTAACTTTCTATACGGTCTTCTTTGTTTTTCCTTACTACATACCTAGCTCTACCTTGTTTTCCGCTATTCATACTTTACTGATACTCTCTTGCCTTTTTGCCAGTCATATTCTCTTTCACGGCTTATAATAGCTAAATCTATTATAGGCAGCAATAAACACTGCAGACAAATTTTTCCATAGACACTGTATACTTTTGTTCCTTTACCTTTGCCTGTATGAGCTCATGAAAATTTGTAGTTGTTGCTGGACTGGAAGGTAGGCAAATGGAGGTTGGGGAGGGTTTTACTGAAAATATTTTCAGTTGCTGTGGCTCTGCCTTGTTAAGTAGGTATTTAGCATGATTCTTGATAATTTGAACTAACTACTGCTTCACATGTGCAGGTGACCTGCTGAAAGCCACCTGGGGCACTGGAACAAGGTAACAGGCCATGGGTTATATTCCATTTACAGAGTTGCTACTTGGCTTGCTGCTTTTGTTTCTGGCAAGAAAGAAGAATGAGCTGTGGTTCAGTGACCAAAGACAAATCATAGAAGGTTCTGTTACTCCCACAGTGACTCGGTTAAGTCTCACCTGGATAAACTAACTTGCTTCTTTGGACTCCAACTGCCATCTTTGGAGGCATAGCTCATCCATAGCTTCAGAAGGCGACTTGGAGCAGGAGCCCAAGATAAACGGTCTGAATTGCCTTTTGAAAGTGACTCTTCCTTAACTCCAGATGGAGACTAGCCTCTAACTTAGCTGGTTCAGAGAAGTACATGCAAATGAGTGGTGGGGACTACCTCCTCCCTTGCTGATTTTACAGTCTCATCAGATCTTCCTTCCTGCCTTCCTTTGCACTGTAAAGTACCAATCCTAGCCATTCTTTATGGGAAGCTCTTTGGGACACTGTCTTACTACATGACTGCACCTGTGTTTGCTGCCCCGACTGGGGAAAGCGAGCATTTCTCAGTGCTGCTATAATGCAAAAAAAAAAAAAAAAAAAAAATATTTGGTAGTACTAGAGACCAGAGTGAAAACTGAAGGCCTCAGTGAGTTAGCCATGGTAAGCACTATAAAAGACTCCAGATTTTTGCTAGCCAAGAAGAAACAAAGCCGCAGGTGAGGGCAAACTGTTCTCCCTGCATCCTGTCTCCATCTGGAGGGGCTTAGACTGCTTGTGGCCATGGGCTGGGTGGAAGTTCCCAGCTGGCAACGCCTCCAAGTGCTTACTGTGGAGTTGGCAGACAGTTTCCAGCATGGCCCCTTTCTGCCGGCTGTGTGGTTGGGGGTGACACACCTTTTTTTTTTTCCACAGGTATCTTGCAACTAAAACAATTTTAGCACAAAGACATTTCCTGGTCATAAAGAATATCCCCCTCATTTGTGCACTGTTTGTCTGCATATAGAAACACATGTATTTATATACATCAAAATGCACACACAATGTCAGGTGCAATGTCACAGGGATGAAGCTCTGTGCAGCAAGGAGCAGAGTATGAAATCATGATGGCACCCTACAATCTCACGTCCTTTTTGCTGCTTTCTGCTGAGGCCTTTCCTGTCGCTTGCAATCATTGCATTTGATGTTCCCTCTTCTGGCCTGGTAATACAGACTTCACTGTACCATTATCTCCATTTTATAAATGGGAAAAGTGCAGCTGGGAACACTGCTGTCAGTGTAATACCAGCCACCAGCCTGAGTCATCCCAGGAGTCACCCAGGGGAACTAGGTTACTGCCTTAGTCACCATGAGAACAAAAAAACCCTGAATCAGGTAAATTGCAGAGTCAGTGGTGGTAATAAATGAGGAATTTCTGGGTTGCTGTTTTGTCTTTAGAAAGTACTTTTAACCCTAACCCATGTTAACAACTTTCTGAGGTCCTAGATTTGCTAAAATTATTTCCATGAAATAATACCTTTGCTTATTTATTGATAATTCAAGTACCTCAAGTACTGACCCAAGTTGATAAGGCCTGTGGTCTTTCTGGTTATTGAGAGCAGATTTGCTGTATTTTACCACCTAGTGTGGCTTGTTTAATCGTCACTATTGCTCGTTATTGAAACTCACTCAGAGCATAGCATTTTTCTTGGTTGGATTTATATGTTTCTCTACTGAAAAACTTGCATTTAGCCCTAGGAACTTAGCCACCCACCCCCAGTACAATCATGTTTGTTTCAAGACAATAAAATAATTATGCAAGAACTTAATCAATTGGTTAAATAGAGACTTTACCTATATACAATATTACTGTATGTTGATGAAATGCATCTTCTGCTTTGCATCTTCAAAGTCGTTAAGTAGTTTCCATTGAAGCAGTGGTAGGGGGTTTTTTGGTGCAGCAGAGATTGCATTAGCATCAAAAGCTTGGAAACGATTTTTTTTTTCCTTTTAAAGACAACTAAAACGCAAGTATGAACTTCCTGGGATTTTCAGCTGTTCCTATTTTTGACGGGCATCAGTGTACTTAAGGCAAACATGGAGGTTATTTGATTAAATAAAAAACCCAACTCTAAAACAACCACGAGCTACTTGCCTTCCAAAAGGAAAGTTTTGTCTCAGTTAATACTCAAATGGCCAAGTAGAGCTGGATTTATTTTAGCCTGCTAGAAAAGGCTGTCGTTCTTCAGAGATACCACAAGAGGGTAGTTAAAGAGAGACTGAAATATGTGTAGGCTGATGGGATGGCTATGCTGTTTCATGCAAGGTGAATGTAGCTGTAAATTATTTTTATGAGAGTCTGATCTGTGAGGAGCTCTCCTGTTGCCCTGCATAAACGACAGAAATCTCAACAGTGCTGTGGCAGGCAGTGATCAGGTTGACTAAGGAGTGACCTTGCTTGATCACATTTCATAGAGGGACTAGAAGTGGTCCATGCCCAGAGCATTCAGCTAGATAAAGGCAATCATATTTTGGAGAGTTAGGCTTAAACTGCATGGTGCTACAGTCTAGCAACAAAGCACATTGCTTATGTTAAGGGAATAAAAGATGCTTCTCTAGCACAAATAGTATGTCCGATATGAGTTAGTGTATGTCAGCTCCTCAAAGCCTCAGCGTTTAGTGAGGACATTGGTCTGTTTTTTCCATTACCTGGCTTTTGAAAGGATTGGCCAAGGACAAAGTAAGAGAATTGCTTCATTTGGAGATGGGGAAAAAAATTAATGCCAAATTTTCTGAGGACACAAATTAAATTGATTTATTTAAAATCATCAGAGCTGTCTCCTTCATACCAGCAGAAAACTTGGCCCTGGTTTTTCCTTTTCTTCCCTAGTCACTTCTGCCACATCAGCAGAGAGCTAACATTTCCCTGATGCTGTACAAGCTCTCCTGACTCCCACCAGGGGCTGTCTGCCCCCAGAAGTGTTTCCTTGCACAGGGCCTGAGGAGCTGGCAGCAAAGCATGGCCCCACATGGCCCCAGCTGAGCCTAAGCCAGGCTGAGGGCCAAAGTGGGCCTGGCGGAGCCTTCATCTCCCATCCCACAAGAAGGCCAGGCCCCGCACCCCTCCACCCCCCAGACAAGCCACAGCAGGCACCTAGAAATTGGTCTGTCCCCACGGACACGGCCTGGCTGGTGTCCGAGCAGGACCCAGTCCCCTCAGAAAGGGTGGCAGCCCTGCATGCTCCCAGGGCCCCTGTGGCGTGAGCCCCCGGGTCTGCTGCTCTGACTGAGAAGAACAGCACTCCACTTTGAATGGGGTGGCCCTACCTCCTCACAGCCGAGATCTGGGTGCCCAGCTCTGCTCACCCGGGAGTCACAAAAGCCATTTTCACAAGGCCAGAGAGCGAGGTGGGGTGGAGCGCGGTGCTGAGAAGATGGTGGCTTGTGCCTACGTGTGTCCTCCACCTTGCAGCATTATCGCTGTGGTTTGTTGTCAGTGGAGTCATGCTATGATAGTCATTATAGTTTTAAATGACTGTATTATTGTGGCTTATGGAGCATCTGGAGCTTTGCAGCAGTAAATACATCACCAAATACTACAGCACTATAGTAATCTGTTGCTTTGAAAAATCTATTTAGCAAAATACAGTCGGGGCGGGCAGGTGTGTCTGTGCCTCCTGGCCCAGCTCCTGATGGCACCACACCATGATACACCGACCTGCGGCAGAAACGCGTCCGGCTGGAGACGTGCTTGCAGAAACTGATTGATCATCTTTATTACAACTTCATGCCGCTTGAAGTTGGCATCTTTTTATGAGACAATGAGAGATTCTTGTCAGGTGCAGGCGAGAGACCCTGCGCTGGTGCCGAGGCGGCCAGGCCTAGGAGGCATTGCTGTTCTGGGGAACGCCGTGGGTCTGCTCTGGCCAGTCCGTCCTGACGGGAAGGACCCCTCAGGAGTCCTTATATATATATATATATTTTTTTTTTTTTTTTTTCTCCTCAGCTTGAGCCCTTCCTTTCGTGCAGCACGGCCAGGGATCGAGCTGCAGAGGGCACTGTGGGAGAGAGAAACCCGCGGCGCTGCCGGCCGCCGGCGCGGCCCAACACTAGAGGGAGACGCCGTCCCGGCCTGGCCGAACGCGGCTGCAGCCCGGGGGAGGGACTGGTTTGGGCTCTTTGTTTGGGTTTTTTTAACCCTCAGCCGGATCCCGCCTGCCGGGAGCTCTTAGGCCGGGCTGCAGAGAGGCGGCGGCCGGTGCCCCTCAGGCGGCCGTGCCTCTCACTCTCCACAAATCTCAGCAGCCCCCGCTTCTGGTTTTAGCCCTGCAAGGTGTTAGGGTAAGAGGAGTCTAGGCTGGGAGTTATTCTGATAAAGGCATCTTGAGAACCATCTTGAGGAATGCAGCAAGTTGAAGTGAAGGCTGAGAAAAATTGCACTAGCTGTAAGTTCATATGTTGCCTGCGGCGAGGAGGTACGCTAGACCGGGCTTTGACAACGGATTTATGTACTTGTCATCAAAAGAGGCAGTAAACGCCGCTCTGTTTCTGCCAGCCCCTCTGAACGTTGGCCCTGGTGTTGGGGCCCTGGCTCCTGTTCGAAGGGCAGAAGGGGCCGGCGGCCTCCGCTTCAGGGACCTGCCAGGCCTGACCCAGCTGGGCCGGTGGCTCCTGGCTGGGCAAAAAGGCTGGGGAGGGTCACTGGTGTGTTGGTCAGCAGCTCCACGTAAAACTGTTGAAAGTAAGAATTAAAGAAAGAAAGGGGGAAAAAAAAAAAAAAAAAAAAAGCCTGTTTAGGAAGGGGAAAGAAACGCCCAACAACTCCTCTCCCTTTTTTCAGATTTTTGTCACCCATATTCAACTTGTTGCCTGGTCCCTAACAGCCTGCTTGATTTCCCAAGTTTATCTCAAGAAGACAGGATGCTGGGGAACAAGAGCAACACTTTGGTGGTGGTTTTTCTTCACCAAAGTTGAGTTTCACTAGACAAGTTTGAGTGGGAATAGTTTTTTTCACATGCCATCTTGGCAAGTCCTCTCCAGCTGAGGCAGCCTGTGGGGATGGCCAGGCAGTAGGACGGTGGAGGCCAGACAGCTTGTCTCCAGCAGTCACTCCATTTCTGTGCCGGGATGGACTGTATCCTCCACGGTGGGTGTAGGAAGCAGGACCTCCAGAAGGATTTTTGAACTGCAAATTGTGTGTGTCCCAGCATCATATATATTTAGTGTGATAGCAGGACTCATGAGCTCTGGAAACATGGGGATACAGACAGACTGTGTAGAATTAGAGGTAAGATTTTCTCACTCTGGTTGTGTGGAGGTAAATCAAGTGTGTATTGTTCTGTAGCATGTTTCTTCAGATGATTGCATGTTTTTGAATTGTATTTCAAAGCCAAGGACTTCAGGTTTGATTTGTGTACTAGCCTGCTGGGAAGTCTTAAGAAAGTCATATTGAGAATCTGTACCTCTGTTTCTGTCTCTGTGATATGACTCTTCCCCCCATCCTTTCCACCTGTGAAGAGCTTTAAGATCTATTATTAGAAATTCTATGAGAGGTTTCATCATGGTGTTTTTGGTTTGGTTTTTTTTCCCCCAGTTATATTTTCTAATACCCAATAGCATTGCAGTAAATCTGTTCTGGCAGATTATTTAGTTTTATCTTTAAGTTGGCTTGAATTTGGAGGGATTACACTCAAAGTGGGCACTGGATTTTAAGAATTATTCTGTAATGACTGCAATAGCTTTATATCGCTGTTAATTCTAAACCCCATGAACTTGTTCCCTGTCTCTGCAGGTCTGACTTAGTAAACTTTGCTCTGAATGGCACCATGGCTGCTTCATGAAACATTGAACAGCCTGTTTCTAGTAAATCTAGCATAGAGTAGTTGGAGCTCTGTCTAATTGATTGTTTACATGAGTTTCCATGAAATTCTGGCATCTAGACTGCTGCGGGATCAAACTGGACCTTGTTTTTGTGCATGGCACCTTTGACTTCAGTGCTGCCCAAATGTGCAGGGCTGAATTTGTCTGTCACTGAAAGGCAAAATCATGAATGTCCTTGCTTTTCACTTCTGAAATACCTTGCATATGAATGCCTGCAGCATTCTGGTGTGTGAGCTAAGCACTTTGCTAAACCTGGGAATACAACTGAAAAATAAGAAGACAACTCTGCAACACTACGCTTGGCGAGTCGTGCTTTTGATTTTCATTTTAAACACATGCCATCAGTGAAATTGCAGTGAAGAACTATCATACTGCATGCTTAATTCATCAAGACAGGAAAAAGAGCCTCGCAAATACATGTATTGGGGGGGACAAAAGACAAAATGTGACACTTAAGTGTATAGTTGTAGGATTTTCCTTTATCTAGAATACTGGATTTGAACTTTGGCACTTATAAAGGAAGTTTGGTTTGCTGTTTTCTTTTTGGCATGTGGCTGTCTTCAGGAAGTTCTGATGGATTCTTTGGATGGCTTACGTACTGGCAAATAGGGAGTTAGTAGCCTGTAAAAATATCTGATGAGTATAAAAGCAGTGCTTTAACATTAACCTGGAAGAGGATTTTTTATGAGGGTATTTATGCTTTTGAGGAAGGGACAGAGGATTGTCCAATGGGAAGATTAACAGGGGATCTAAAAGGAAATTAATGGGAATGGTTTGTGCAGAAGAGAATACTTGGTTCCAAACTAAATTTTTTTTATGTGCATTTCTGAACCTGCAAGTGGTGCAAAGACAGAGGCTGATGATACCTGTTGAAAGTAAACTCTTTCACTGCTGAGCATCAGAGAAATCCCAAGAGTTCACAAATTTGCCACAGGTATGAAAAAATTTATTAAAGATGTTACTGGAAAAGTTGTGGCAAAATTGCCTATTTTGACTCCCTCAGTAAAGCTGTTGCATTTTTGTTCCAAATGTGGAATACAAGGGGAACAGGCTATCTGGCAATGGCTCCAGTTTGGGATTGTGAAGCTCTGTATTGTCTTTTCAGTTCAGTAAGAGTCTCTCAGGCTTATATAGCTCACCCAATATCAAAGTGAGCCTAATTTTCCAGACTTCTCCATGTATATTATACACTGTATTGTATCTCCATCCTGTGGATCTATGAAAACAATAAACAAGAAAAGTCACTCTTCTGGGTGGAGAATGAAACTCTCCTGATAACTTTAAAAGACAAAACATGAAATGTCATTTTGAAATGTTCTACCCAAAATGAAGTAATGGTTTGTAAAGCCCCAGCACAGACACAATCTGAGATTGTTTGGCAACAGAGCAGAGAGCTGGGAGCATACCAGCTTCAGAAGCAGAGTTCAGCTCCCTGTAAATCCCAATTCTGCTGTGCATATTCCAGAGCAAGCCAAGTTTCTCAGGGCTGCTAAGTCAGGAACTGGGTCTTTGTAGTAACCAGACTTTCAGGTTCCCAAAATACTGACACATATCAGTCCAGATAGTTTCTAGTTTCCTATCAGTCCAGTAGTTTCTGATGAAGATATTTTCCTTTGAAATCTGACCAAAGGCTCATTTCTCATATTTTCCCTGAGGGGTGCACAGACCACAAATTTGAAAGTACTGCCAACTTCAGTAGACACAAGTTTCTTAGGGCTGATCCTGTAGCAGTTGAACCAAAAGCCCTTTCAGGTAATTTATGTGTCTGCTCTGTCAGTGAAATCCCTGCAGCCTACTAGGAGAGTATATGGGGAAACTTAGAACTGTAGAACATAGAATCGTTTAGGTTGGAAAAGACCTTTAAGATCATAGAGTCCAACGCTTAACCTAACATTGCCAAGTCCACCAGTAAACCATGTCCTGAAGGGCCATATCTACACATCTTTTAAATATCTCCAGGGACGGTGACTTAACCACTTCCCGGCGCAACCTATTCCAGTGCTCGATAGCCCTTTCAGTGAAGAAATTTTTCCTAATATCCAGTCTAAACCTCCCCTGGTGCAACTTGAGGCCATTACCTCTTGTCCTATCACTTGTTATGTGGGAGAAGAGACCGACACCCACCTCACTACAACCTCCTTTTAGGGAGTTGTAGAGGGCCATGAGGTCTCCCCTCAGCCTCCTCTTCTCCAGACTAAACCCCCCCAGTTCCCTCAGCCGCTCCCCATCAGACCTGTGCTCCAGACCCTGCACCAGCTCCGTTGCCCTTCTCTGGATACACTCCAGCCCCTGTTGTTGAAAGCTAATACATTTCCAGGAAGTATTTTTATTTTCACTTTGGTTCATTGCCTTTTCCAGTGTTTTCCCAGAAAATTTTCAGCATCTATAATTCTGCCTTATGGCGAAAACCTCAGGGCACAACCTGGCACACTGAATGTGTGCATATGGTACTGAGCCCTGTCTGCAGCTCAGCTGTCGTGCCTAAAGGCCACCACAGAGCTCCAGATACTCAGTGAGCCTTGTATGCTTGCCTAAGGCGTGTCTTCCACCATGTCATATCTTGCTGAAAGGGCTTTGATACTTTGCTTAGGATCTCACACAGCTGCAGAAGTAAGACATGAAGGGGAGTTGCTGCCTACCGCACCAGGAGGGTGCTTCACCTCAAAGCAGCTGCTGCATGTTGTGCCATGATGTCTTCGGCCATTCCCTATGGGACTGTTTGCTTGTTTAGATTTGCTTAGTCTTGGGTCTGACACTGCTAGACACTGTGTAATGCAGGAAAAGATGTCTTGCTACCCAGGTACAGAACAACCAAGACTCTGCGAAGACAAGGACACAGCTTTGCCTTAACAGGATGGACGTTGGTGCCAGAGTTTTTCAGTGGTTTCAGTGTTGCCCAGCTTTTTCAGGCAGTAAAGGAGCACATTAAGGTGGAATTTGATGGATGCTCAAACTAATAGCTTTGCCTGTGTTTCAGGTGAGCTTCTCCCATGGGTGGAAGGTGATAATATGGGAGAAAGTATGGAGCTGTTTGCTCATAGGCTACAGCTAAAGCTTGGAGGAAGAGGAAGGCTGAGAGGTTTGCTCTGTTCCTTCTCTTACTTCAGGCATCCTAAACCAGGTCAGAATGTAGGTGAATAAACTTGGCATCTCATTCAACCATAGAGAAGAGTTGAAGTTTTGGAATTGCATCTTGAAGACAGAACTCTGTCTATCTTGTAGAGAATGTTTTTACTCCGAGGAGTTTTGGTCAGGCTTGAGTTTTGCTGATACCTTGTAGCATATGTTGGCCTGATTGTCTAATGATCAAAATGGCCCATGTTTATTTAGTATCTCTGCATCTCACAGGCTTAAATGTTTTTTGGTTGTTTGGGGGTTTTGTTTTGTGGTTTTTTTGTCATGCTTGTAAGAGGAGTTTTATAAATGGGAAATCTAGTCAAAGAAAAATGAAGTTCAAGACTGCATGGAGCTGGTGAAGAAGGAGGGGATGAAACCTCAGCTGTGGTTTCCCAAGTTCATCCTTTTCACCAGCTTGGTAGGCATCGCTGGCAGTGTTATTCTAGAGACCAAGCAGCCAGCTGCGTCGTGAGTTAGGAAGGAGAGGAGGGAGGCAGAATAACATGTAAAGCCCCAGAGCTGGTCACTTCAAACCGTGAGTGACTTTTGTTTTCAAGGAATTCATTCTAACGCTACTAGTGCTCAGGCTGCTCTTTACATGAACAAAAGACTTATCTCTTCTGGGTAGCAATGTAGCATTTCTTGCCTGCCCTAAATTCACTTAATTTTAACTTAATCGCTCCGTATTGTTTAATGTTTCTGTGAGACTGCCATGTTGCTGTCTCAGCAGTAATAGTGAGAAGTTGAAAGAAGTTAATCGTGCTGTGTAGCTCAATGCCTTATGGTTTATTATTAAGAATAAAGACAAGCACTCCACTATTTTATCTGTAATGTGCAGTTAACTTAATTCCTAATCCTCTAAAGAGATGGTGTTCTTCCTAACAGTTTGGCTTCTGCCTTGCTTTCAAGCTGCTCACAAAACTTAAAAGCTGAAATGCTCAGTGCTGAGAAAATTTTAATAAATGCATGCATAAGTCAGTCTTCATTAGCTTCTCCTTAAACATTCAGGGAGAGAAGTTTTCCTTTTACTGGAGTGTGTAGTTGAAATTAATGCTTAGCAGGCTGCTTTCCTGTTCCTGTTGTGTGTATAATGGCCATTGACTCATGGTGCAGTGCAAACAGATACCCACGGACTGATACAATGTTAGCTTAGTTCTCTGCTTTAAATGTTGATAGTTGTCTAAAATACCTATTCCTACTTGGCTGCTTGTTCTTTTCTTAGCCTGGCTGCCGCCTCCTCCCCATTATTTTCACAGTTCCCTGCTAGATCTGAGTATTCACTGAGGATGTGTGGGCTGTGGTACAAGTTAATAAGCTTCTGCAAGCGGCTAGATCATTACAATGATAGTTTTCTTTCTTTTCAGTGTATTACAGTGCAATGGTATTTAGCAAACAGCTTAACAAGCTTCATCTGCAGAATTTTGGCATTGTTGTGTTTTCACTTGTGCAAAAACGTGCACTTCTGTCCCTGTTCACTCTCTGTCTGGGATACAACCTCCAGAAGTACCGAGACATCTGTGCTCCGGTTAAGTTTTCAATCTGCACGTAGTCACCAAACCCCCATTCATTGCCTCTCTCTTTTGGGTATGTTTAATTTTAGCATCTTGCAATCTTCCTGTTTCACTGGTATCCCCCACGTTCATCTTGCGATTTTACCTCACTCAGCTAGTTGGATTAACACACTTACTACATTTATTGTGCAGTATTGATTTGATAATACCAATCTTGCACTCTTAACCATAATCTCATATTTTCTTTGGCCTCCAAACAGTCTTGCTAAATGCCCGTCCTCCCCCACCTTTGAACTTAGACTTTGTATAAAATCACAACAATGATTAAAAGCCCTGAAGCTAATCATGCTCTGCCCTGCAGGCCCAGTGTGCCTTGCTGACTTCATAAACGCTGAAGGCTAAGGCGAAGGTATTGGATGATGCTCCCACATCTCTTAATAGCTGCTCGATGCTGACATAAATGACCTCCCAAAATCTGAAGCTTGTGTTTTTGCAAGTGGTTAGTCACTTGGGTGCTTAGCTTTGGTACCTTCGGGGAAGGTTAAATACCTCAAATATTTGCTTGCCTGTGCTTACTCTTCAGTGCTCAAACTTCTGGCAAGAGCTCAACATCAAAATTCCCTGGTGACCTGTGAAAATCTCTGCCTAAGTGTCTAAAGCATATAAATCTTAAGCTTTCCTAGAGTCAAGAAATTGTTGCAGTGAGGCAAAGTCTGATTCGCTGAAATCATCAGCAGCTTTCCAGGAATTGTGCAAAACAGAACCTGTGTTTATCCTCTCTATAAAGAAAGCTTTTTGTTGTTTGACAGTCAGATGTGCAAGTTCAAGTATGCGTGGACTCTGCAGAGTTTCAAGCTTCATGTGCATCTTTATTTTGATTCCTGAAAAAAGCACGTTCACTACACTGACTGCATTCTCTAAAAGCCTGGAATTGTGCACTGGGCTGGACAGCAGTCTTCCCCAGTCTCTCCTCAAATGAGCTGGGGCTTCCTCCTACCTCACCTGCCTTTGCTTGTCTTTGTGTGGCTCTGAAGGTGTGTGAGGCTCCATCTGTCCTGCCCCAGATGAAGCCTTGTGTGCTGTGGAGGGGACGGGGCATCTGAGGCTGATCCTTTGCAAGGAACTACTTGTACTTGAGATTCTGGCAGTTCTCCTGTCTCCTCCAAAACAGTACTGCAATAATGACTGACTTTGGCACAGAGGAAATGGGAAGGAAAATGGTCTGCCTGCCCCTTTCTGCTGTTGATCCAGCACTTTGGAAATAGAACTTGCCCCCACTCAAACTGGCTGTACAGTCCAGAGCAGAGGCTGGGGTGCTCACACACAGTGAGTACAGTCTCCAGGAGTAGGCAGTTTCATTTTCTGTCTCACTCTGCGGTTGTCACAGAGTTTTAAAGAATATTTTCATTATACCATGGCAGTTGTAACACACTTCCTCAATTTGACAGCTTCTATGGCAGCTTACTACTCTCATCACACAGATGAATTACTCTTTCACGTTCAGTATCAACATTTCACTTTTCTGAGATCCAAACTGTAGTGTAAGCAAGGAGAGGACAACCATCACAAAGTAACAAGCTGTAAACACAAGGTGTGTGGTGTGGATGCTGTGACAGAGATGCAAAGGAAGATGTGATTGTGAGGGGATTTTTTTTGTGCTATTTGACATTATATTGACTTAAATTTTAGTTTATTCCTTAAAGAAATTCTCCTGAGGCTAAAACTGCTACCCAGGACAGCAAATACCTTGTGGTATTTTGCTGTCTTTTGCTTGTGTTGGTGGGGAGTCAAGGCCTCCAAACTTCTCTGCAGACTGTGTCAGGGAGGCTATTTTATTTAAAAAAAATAAAATAAAGCTGGGGTCTTTCAGAGACTGGGCCATGTCTTACCTCTTGTAGGAAGAGTAGATGGAGGCAAAGTAACCTCTACAGAGACAGTTGTACATTGGGGTTTTTAACCCTGGTTGTCTAAAGCTTATCTTGGGCCAACCTCTCTGCTGTTGTAAGCTGTGACATATTCAGTGCCAGTAGGGTGGCAAGTTCTGGGTTAGGGTGCTGGCTTCAGGTTGTGCTAGGCTTGCTTGCTACTCTTTGCTCCCTTGTGGCCTTTTGCATCCGTGCAGCTAATGCCAGAAATTCCTTCATCTTGAAAGCTTAGTGTTTTATTTCCTTTACTGTGCATCTAGTAGATGGCTGTCTGACCAGTGCTCTGAGGTGCTGCCCTAAGTCTGTTTCATGGCAGCTTTGAGAAAGGAAACCCCTGCAATGCTTTTCTGTGCTAGGAAAGTGTTCCTTGTGTAAAAGTAACTCCTCCTGCAGATATGCAACACCTCTTCCAGCTTCTCTCCAACCCTCATGTAGGCGGTAAATAACTTTTAGCAGACACTTTGTTATTTTGCCTCCTCTAAAGCACTTTCCAGATTCATTTCCTATCACCTCGCTTTCCCCAGGGTCTCATTTCCCTGGGAGCCCTGTGGAATACTTGACACAGGCACATCATCATCAGGAACAGAGAGGAAGGAGTGCATGGGACAGGGCTGGGAGCGCTTGCAGCAGCAGCTGGCTGAGCCCAGTCCCCTCTCCTTCCTCCAGCCTGTGCAGTTAGGGGTCATATGTGCATTTGGGGGTAGTTTCAACCCCCTATAGACAGGTCTATGGAGCTGGGATATGGGTGGCCTGAGTTTGCAGGTGGGATTTTGGCAGTGATTGCCGAGGATTTCCACGCAGCCTGGAGGTCAGGGGTTGGCAAACAGTCCTTTCAGATCTAGAGGGCTGGAGCTGAGCCTTAGGGGACACGAGCTGCCAAAGCAGAGAGTGCAGGGAAGCCCTGTTGCAAATGAAGGAGCAAGATTTGGGGAGCTATGTGTGGCTTGGGGGGGGGGTGGGGGCTGAAGGGGGTTGACCTGAGTGGTGTAAGAGGTGGCTCTTTTGAAGCTTTAGTGCAAGTATTTAAAAAGATACCATGTTTGGAAGAGGCTGGAGCTTGTGGATGGGGCTTAGGACAGGCCTGAGAAAGGCAAGGTGGAAGTACCCTCTGTTACCACAAAAAAAAGGCTAATCCCTAATGCTTGGAAAAATCTGATTTTTATCTGAAGTGAGTGTAAATGCTGCATTTCTGATTTGATTGTGTTTGCTCTCTGACTTCAGCTTTCTTGCCATGTGGGGCAGCATGCCTCATGGGGCAGGAGAGCAGTGGCCTCAGTTGGGAATAATGGGTTTTGAGTGTGTAGGATAGCTTCTTCTTTAATAAAACTGCTTCCTTTTGGACTGGAAATAAAGCAAATATTAACTGCTGCTTCACCTGCTTAAGCACGTCTAATCTTCATTTTGCAACATCTCATTTCATGTTCCTTATATTCTTGCTTGGTGCCAGTACCACTGTCATCCTCTGGTGCTGAATTGTTGAAATCGTTAGCAGTGGAGTTACCTTAATATTGAAAAGCAAAGTGTCAAACTACTGCAGTGCAAGACAAATGGTAAACAGCTTTTACTAGAACAGCCTTTTAAAATTGAAACTAAGGGACTCTGGGCCTTCACTTTTGGATATGGGGGGACATAGGATGTTAGCACTAGTTGTATTTAGATATTTGTGTGGTGTCACTAGTGTGACAGCAGATGAAACCATTTGGTCTTAGGAAATCTCATGTTTTCTGTGGTGTGCTCTACAAGGATCCAAGTCTGAGGAAATGGGTTAGTCAAAACAACAAACCCTGGTCTTTTGATGTAAGTTTTCTGAGGACCTCTAGCTGCCACATCAGAGTTAGATTACAAAGGAGGAGGATATACTATTACTGCCACTCTGCCATGAAAGCACCTGTGTGACCCTTGTTTCCCACTGACCATGACTGTAACCTGTAGAGCTCAGCTTGAAAACAATCCTACTGCAAGCAGCTTTTGATGCCCAGAGCCAATTCTCAAATTGTGCATTTCACTGTTTCCTATTCAGAGATCGTACATGAGTTGTCTTTCTGCATTTGATCCACTGAACCTCTCTTTTGGGTTTTTTTTTGCTAGTTTTTCTGTTGCTTTTCAAGTATGCGCTTCAGTGACTGGGCGGAAATAGCTAGGCTGCTGAGAATGAGTGGGGAGGGAGAAATACAGCAGAAAAATTGCTAGTTGTTCAGCCTTAGCCATTCCTTGACAAAAACCCAACCTTTTTCACTTCCTTCCCTTGTGACAATTTATCTCTGACTGAAGTTGTACTTATATTTATTAATAAAGAAATAAATTTACTCCTCAGAGCAGAGGATTTCTTATTACTCTAACTTGCTAATTCCTCACACTTCTTTTAACAAACTGCAGTAGCTGATAGCATGCAGTTATTGGGAGGCCCAGCCCAGGTCTGTGGCTAGCTCAGAAACTGTGAACAAATATTTTTTTTAATGTGGGACTCTGTCTCTAAACAGCAGTGCAAGCCTCGTGAAATGGGAGTATAAGCTAATTTAGGGCAAGACTTAGGAGGAGGGGCTGAGGTCCCTTGGCTTGTTCAGCTTGGAGAAGAGAAGGCTGAGGGGGGACCTCATCGCAGTCTACAACTTCCTCAAGCAGGGCAGGAAAGGGAGAGGTGTTGATCTGTCTCTGTTGACCAGCAATAGGACACGAAGAAATGGAGTGAAGCTGCGTCAGGGGAAGTTCAGATTGGATATTAGGAAAAAGCTCTTCACTGAGAGAGTGGTGGGTCCCTGGAACAGGCTTCTCAGGGAAGTGGTGACGGCATCAAGCCTGTCAGAGTTCAAGGAGTGTCTGGAGGACACTCTTCATCATATGGTTTAGTTTTAGGTAGTCCTGTGAGGAACAGGGAGTTGGACTTGATGATCCTGATGGCTTCCTTCCAACTTGAGATATTCTGTGATTCTATAACATACTATACTTTTGTTTTATGGAGTAAATACTTTGCAAGGCAAGCAAGCACATCAAACCAGCTCAGCTACGTGCACCCAATGAACATACTTTTGGGTGGAAATGTCAGTCAGGTGTTTGAGTTGTGTGCAAACAGGCTTGTTACAGCCTGGCAATGTTCATGTCACTAGACAGAAAAAAAGTCTCTGCTAAAAGGCGTTGCTTTGTAGTGGATAACTTTGTTTTAAAAAACTGAGTTTGCAAATCAGGTTTTGATTCTCATAGTAGCTTCTCTAGAATTTAAATTGTGCTTGGGAAGTAGCTGAGGGGCATGGATGTCCTCTGGTGTAATCTGGCATTGTCCATGACAGCTGAGTATTACTTCATCTCAGAGTAGCAGAAAAGCAGAGAGAGCCTTTTGCGGTGTTTAATCAGGGGATTGGTGTTGAGAACCAGATTATGATAAAAATGGGGAAAGTTTATATAAATGCAAGTGTCTAGTTGTGCAAAAATAACAACTAACAGGTGGCTAGTACTAACAAGGCAAATAGGAGTAAATTATGATTTGGATGGAGAGCTGTTGCCTTGTTGAAGATATCCAGCAATTTAATAAGCTCCCAGAACATAACAAATTCCTAAGGGCCCAGTACTGCAATGCACTCTGCAAATGGACTTAATTGAATTGTAATGAGGCTAGTTATGGACAACTGTTCCACTTATATGCAGCTTACTGCAGGATTAGGTTCAAACTCATGAGTGCAACATATGTTAGAGCATTACTTTAAAAATAAAATTTTCAAGTTGTCAGAAGGCCATCTGAACACCTTATTTATGCTTTTAACTTCATGTAAGACTTGAAACGCACCTTCTTGCAAATGGGCAGCTGATGAGGAGTTATCTGAACCCAAGATGCAGTGAGAAGGACAGTTGAAATGTTTCTGGAGAACCTTGTAAGTTGATCATATTGTGAGCTGGAACATAAGTGCTCCTGTTAAGAAACTGTATGTTAGTCTTTAACTAAATATGACCTGAGAAGGAGTTTCCATGAGGAGAGGTTTGAGGTGGGCTTCTGGTCTTCAAAAGCTATGAAGTCAATTGAATACTGAAAGTGGTGGCACACTCTATGCTCCTATTATAAGTAAGTGATTTTATTATTAAAAAGTAGTATTTTCTTATATCCTTAAATATTAATAGCTGGATTTTTGAGTGTGAGAGATCATTCTGAACAAGATTTTTTTTTTTTTTTTTAATTCCTGGCAATGTTTACACACTGACAATTTAAAAGAACAGCAAATACTTTCAAACGTTTATTTAGAAATAAAATTGGTTATAGGGCTGACTAATACTGCTGAGGATTTGGATCCAATTATGTGACATATCAAAGGAGACTGACAAGCACAATTCTCTGAATGGGATCTTGGAGGGAAGATGTGGCGCCGCAGTGATAACTTGGGCTGTACAATACAATTTTCATCCTAAGATACTTCCTCTGGAGGTGAGAGAAGCATGTTTTAGTAAAATGCATGACTTCATTTCATCATACTTTGAGTGCAAAGTAGGCAAAGTTTGAGGCTTCTGTATTACGAGTGAGTTGAAGTAATTTAAACTGCATCCTGCACATCAAATTCTTTTCTCCACACCGTAGGCGCAGTACTTGTCCAATTCTATTTAACTTGCCCTCAGGCTTATGTATAAATCTCTGCTGAAATATAATACTATAATTACTGTCTAACTATTTTTAAATAGGTAAAAATGACCTATCAATACATAATAAACAGAGATAACGAAATATTTTATTCATGTTTTTTGAAAGCTTCAATTATTTCTATTTGGGTATCAATTAGAGTTTGCTTTTAAACAGAATTCAGAGTAGTAGCATTCAATTCACTTACTCTAAATTAGATGGCAGTATGTTTCACTTAATATAAATTGTGTGTGATTACTTACAATCAGTTTAAATCAATAAGTTTGTGATGGATTTTTACCCTGTGCTGTGGTTTCTCAGTAATAAATCCCTTGTTTAGTCCAGAAGGCATCGCTTCTTTTGGCAGCTTTCCATGCATTTCAGTAATGAGTATTGGATAGGCACAGTTTCAGCAAATCAGCATTTAAGAAAAAAAAAAGTCCCTATAGAGGATAAACGCATTAAAAAAATCAATTTAACTCAACTAGTCCCAATTCAAATGAATAGAATACTCAGCTTTGAGAATCTTAGAGTCTGTTCCTTGTAGCAGAAGCTTGTACATATCCTGGCCTAATAATTTAAAGGCAAGGAATCAGAATGTGGTCTGTATCTCAAGGGTTGGAAGCTTTGTTACAAAATCTGTGGAGGATAAGTGCAGAATATTGTTTGATCGATTGAACTGAGTCACAAGCTGGCTTGATTTGTTCCTGAGGTCGTGCCACCTGTCTGCAGAAACCGTTGTCTTTACCCCAGAAGACTCCTGTGAACTAGAGGAGGAGTTGCTCTGGAGAAATCACATAGTGGTCACAGTGCATAATAGAAGATACCCTAGCTGCAGAACTGTTTGTAGCTGGGTTTTAACAGGAATAGGAAAAAGAGCCCCAGGAGGTGGTGGCAAGGCAGCAGGTGTTTATGGATGGTGACATCCTGGATTTTGTCGATCACCTTGAAGCATGGCTTGCTGGTGAGACAGGTAGAAAAGTGCTTTGTGAGTTCCTTGAAGATGAAGGAAAATGTGGGCTCCAGGGATGATGGAGCACAGTGAAAGCCAACCTAGCTATGGCACTGCACTGGCATGAATGGCACCCTCCAGTCCCACTTACTGTTGAAGCTCCTGGTGGAAAAATCTGTTGGTCTAAAGCATCTACTCTACTTAATCAAGTGGGGATGGCTATAGTAATTAATTGAACCAGAGCGGAGAAATCAATTTTCATCTTCCTGAATGAAAAGCTGCTTCTAGGCCAGGAAGCTGTTCCCCAGCTCTCCCGTGAGCTCTATTCTCCAACTCATTTATGCTATAGCGTGAGTGTATGTGTGCTCAGTCTTTCTCCCATTTCACGCTCGAGCTCCTGGTTATAAAAAGGCACACACTAGCGCAGTGTTGCTTCCCAAGAATGAGCAGACTTCGTGAAGGAATTCTTAGAAGAAATAAAGCATGGAAATGAATTAGTGAAATCCTGAGCTTCAAAGGCCACCAAAAAAGTCAGGGAGTGCCATGTATCACAAGGTCTGGCAGTGGGGAGGCAGCGAGGGAGCAGTGTAGTGAAGAGTCTGTAGGAAGAGAGCAATACAGTGTAAAACAAGCATTTGTTTTGGTGCAAGCACGGTAGGTTAGGGAGAACGTGCATAAAATCACTGAACTTCCATGCAAGCACAAAGGTTAAAGATATGTACTATCACTTGCTGGATGCTCTGTTTCTTTGTATAAATTGGCCTATTTTCTCATTCTTTTCTGGAGCACTTGGACTGTTTAGGAAGCAGGTGGCAATTGTGAAGCTCCTGCAGCCAGAAAGATGGTAAGGGGACACTTAACAGCATGGGTTGCCTTTTGTTTTTAAGGGATCTGCAGATCTGCTGCTCTTGGCAAGAAATAGCAGCTCTTTGTGGCTATTTCTCTTCAGCAGAAGGAAGTGTACTGGGTTGGGTGTTCTGGTCCTTCATCTGCTTTCCCTGGAATGGCGCAGAGGCGCTTAGTGTTTGTTAATAGACTAACCTGCAACCTCCACGTATGTGCTCCAAGTGTGCTTGTGTCCCAGGCCTTTCCCCCACTTCTTTTTCAGAAATACATTATTAGTCTGTGAACATGAGGGATAAATTTGTATCTGGGCTGAGTGCTCTAATTTGTAAAGTAATTGCCACTGGATTCAGGCCTTGCATCGCAGCTAACACCAAAAGAACTGTGCAAGGTGTGTACACAAGTGGATAATTTTATGGTTTTATTTCATTTGATTTAGAAGATCACAGAATGGTTGGGGTTAGAGGGACCTTCAAGACCATCTAGTTCCATGCCCCCACAACAAGACGCAGACATCGCCATCCAGTGGCACATCCGACTTGCAGCATGTGTAGCAGGGAGTCAGTCACTTCCACTGGAATGGAAACTAGTTTTGGGAAATACTTGCCCGTGAGCACAGCTGAAAGTGTAATTATAGCACATGGGGAGACCATGTGCTATAATTGAACCGTTGCTGATAGGCAATGAAAAATGACTGTCCTTTGAAGACTGTGCCCATCCTTTTATCTTTGTCATGGTATCTGTTTTAAGATCAGTTTGTGGTAATCACAATAGTTGGCATTTCTCATCCTTGGTCTCATCCCTTCAATGCAATAACCACTCGGACTTCTTGAACTGTGCTTTAGGCCACTCTCAAGATGTTCCAGGGAGATAGTTTAGGGAAGAAATATGTTCATTACGCTCACTAATACTCCCTTTTTCTCTACATATGGATACTGTAGCAATTGCACAATAGCAAGAGCTACAGATAAGGTGCCCTGTGATCTAAAATGAAGCGTCTGGTGTTACAGCGCTGAAGTACACAAGCCTGTTGCAATGGTGCCTAAGGGTTTGCAGTTACCTTCAGCGTATTTACCACATCCAAAGTAGGGCAGATGAAAATGGCCTCTTGTGACAAATATTCATCTGGCATATAGGCATGCACCTACCTCTGCTGGGTTTTTTTATTGCTCAAGACCATTTGCCAGTGCATTGCAGTTCAACATGCCATTTTTCTTGCCCTGCCTTTTAGGCAAATGCCTGTGAAGAGTTCTGTGTAACTGTTCCAAACTCCCTACCCGCAGCCACCTACACTGCTGCTGAAGCCTCTGGCTGAGCCATCCTGCTGTCTTCACTAGGAAAGGGTGCTACAGGCAGTGGCTGAATCCAGAGAGGTAGTAAGGCTGCAAAGAGGCTTTTTTCTCTTTTTTTTTTTTTTTCTTTCTGGTAGGTGGGGCAGGGAAAAGGCATTCCCAACAGAAGCAGTTATTAAACTTTCCACTCAGGAATGGGTGCTGATGGTGCAGGGTGCTCTGAACAGTGGAGCATGAGTCTTCAAGGACAAGGGGTAATGGTTTTAAACTGAAAGAGGGTAGTTTTAAGTTAGATATAAGGAAATAAATTCTTTACTGCGAGAGTGGTGAGACATTGGAACGGGTTACCTGGAGAAGCTGCGGCTGCCCCCTCCCTGGAAGGGTTCAAGGCCAGGTTTGACGGGGCTTTGGGCAACCTGGGCTAGTGGAAGGTGTCCCTGCCCATGGCAGGGGTGTTGGAACTAGATGATCTCTAAGATCCCTTCCAACTTTCTATGATTCCCTCCCATCTCCCATTGCAGACTGAGGTAGAACAGTATAATTGGCGTGTTGTTAAGCACTTCCAGTCACACAAAGCTCATCCTTTGCACTATCAAGCTGTGTGAACAGTCTTTACCTTTTCTCCCAGCCCTTGCATGTGGCTTGAAACATGTGGGTGGGTCTGGTGCAGGTATACTTGAACACCTTGAGATTTGCCATTTGGAAATCTGGTTTCTCTGTGCCTTTTAGAGCAGCAGTTCTTTCCAGGCAGTCATCAGTATGCTGCTATGCCACCTCCCAAATGCTTTTCATCTTTGGGTAGCTGTATTGCTACTTTTGGCTTGCCAAACATCTTTGCCACTGTTACAGCTGATCCATATTCCTATAGATGATTTTGCATTTCAATGTTGTGAAATTTCAGAGGGGACTTCAACTTGCCTTAGCCTTACCTTCTGCTCATGAGTCATTTCTGGGAAGATACTGACTGAAGCAGACTGAACCCTGAAAGGTAATAAGGCTGTACTCAGAGGAGATAAAAAATGTTCTCTGCAAAACTTCTTCCCCTTGTTCTCCTTTCTCTGAGGAAAAATGTGCAAGTTGGCAGATGCTGAATCTGAGCAGCAGAAGATTTTGCTTCCCCTCAACTCCCTGAGAGAATGGGAAGTGACAGGCCAAACTCCTGTTTGCTCCCCTGACTTGCTGGCAGAGTGGTGTGCAGCCTGGTGTCACAGACATGGGAATCCACCCAAATCCTGCATGCCTGATCACTGGACACGTAGTGTTCTTCTCACCGAAGTTTGTGTGAAGGCAAACTGCCCCAAGAAAGGAGTCAGAGCAAATGGAAGTACTGCTCCACCTGAACCTAGGATGCCTCCAGTCGCTGCTTTTATTTTTTTTGCTTTACAAAGAATGGACAAGGAAAGTGAGATAGTGGGCCACTCCTCTCACAAATAAAGTCCTTACATAGTTTGGAAACCCAGGCAAGTACAGTTGCATTCAATTAGTGCTAAGCTACTGAAGATTCAGAAAATCAGTTGCAAGTGCATTCAGATTTCCCTCTCTCCAGTCCTAAACTGTTTCTTCTCTCTCAAGGAAGACACGGAAATAGCCTCTTCTGAAAATACCTGCTGGTGAACAAGCAATCTGCTAAAGAAAACAAGTTTCTTTTATGATTCTATTTTACATCTTTCTGTATGTACTGTTGTGTGAGACTGTGTTTTCTGCAAAGAACTTGTGGTTCCTTTGGCAAGAGAGGACTTGACAAATGTGCAGTCCTCCTAAACAAAACAACTGTTTTTAGAAACTGAAGTCTTCTGATCTGTGGGACAGATTCCACCCACCCCCCCATTGCATTCTTAGGTTAAATTGCAAGTCTAATGGATGAATCAGAAACTTGGCTTTGAGCAGTCCATATTAATTTAAAAAAAAAAAAAACCAAAACGATTATGATGATTCTTCTTCCCCTCCCCCCTTTTCTTTGACTCTCTGTCAAGGTGATGATACGAAATTTCTAATTTCAGTAAAGATTTGGCCAGTGGCTTACCCTGTGTGTGTCTAATGACCAGTGAACTTGTGTTCAATGCGGAAGCTTTGCGAAGCTTAGGTGGGAGTTTGTAGGTTATCTATGAGACAAAGCCCCTTTTCATAGCGGCAGTGTGCTCAAATAAAACGTTTGGGTTTTTTTTTTTTTTTGCCACAGCTATGCTTCTTGACATTTAGCAGCTTGCATCCTATCTCTACCCTCTGACTTACAAAAAGGATTGTCTGCCTGGTTTCTGCTGCAGTATGTCTTCATTTCAATTGCAAACTGTGGCTATTAGTATTCCACAAATAACCATTTAGGCACTTGGGTTTCTCAGTGAAAGGAGAACTTAAAACAAGAATGGACGTGATACTCAGGATAGATGTCTCCAGGAAGCTTGCGGGTTTTGCCCAGAGGCTGTCAGATTTTGTAAGTGACCTGGGCTTATTTTATAATTACCCCCCAATATTCTTCCCACGCACCTCCTCTCTTTGTAACAAAGGCAGACTTTGAACTTGCATTTTATTCTCTACTTTTTTTCCCAATTGGGCACAGGGAGGATTCTTCTTGCTTAGCTACCAAAAAGCAGTGAGAATGGAGTGCTTTCTCCTGAAGGAGCTGAGGTAGCTTGTACCTGTGGGGACTTGGGGAGCTGCAGGTCGAGCTGGGGGGAGGGCAGAGGGTGCTGGGAGGCTCATCCTGGGCTGAGGCCTCGGGGAGCCGTCCTCTGGCTCTGTCGTCTTGTTTTCCCTCTGTCCCGTCTTCTGACTCCAGTTCATCCGTGACACATAAGCATGAATAAAGCTGAATTGCCGAGCCCCGGGGACTGCAGCAGGGTCGGCATGGAGCAGTGAACTCCGCTGAGAAGAGGAGCAGTTGGTGCTTGCCATGGCTGAATGCGTCTGAAGAGCATAAAGGAATTTGGGATGCACAGAATGTAATGTCTTTCATCTTGCCAGTGTATTACCCTACAGAATCCTTTCTGGGTGCTTTGAAATTTTTCAGGATTAAATGGGGCTCTCCAGTGACCTATTCACTTGTCCTCTCATGCCTGTGAGGGAGGGCATCTTGCATCTCTGCACTGTTAGCATGACGATGTTTCTAATGCAGAGAAGTTGTTTGTTTTGTTTTTTCTCTTT